>NW_028165831.1:0-5000 GCF_964263955.1 Coregonus lavaretus
AGTGGACTACTGGCTACAGTGGTGGAGGAAGAGACTAGTGGACTACTGGCTACAGTGGTGGGGGAAGAGACTAGTGGACTACTGGCTACAGTGGTGGAGGAAGAGACTAGTGGACTACTGGCTACAGTGGTGGGGGAAGAGACTAGTGGACTATTGGCTACAGTGGTGGAGGAAGAGACTAGTGGACTACTGGCTACAGTGGTAGAGGAAGAGACTAGTGGACTACTGGCTACAGTGGTGGGGGAAGAGACTAGTGGACTACTGGCTACAGTGGTGGGGGAAGAGACTAGTGGACTACTGGCTACAGTGGTGGGGGAAGAGACTAGTGGACTACTGGCTACAGTGGTGGAGGAAGAGACTAGTGGACTACTGGCTACAGTGGTGGAGGAAGAGACTAGTGGACTACTGGCTACAGTGGTGGGGGAAGAGACTAGTGGACTACTGGCTACAGTGGTGGAGGAAGAGACTAGTGGACTACTGGCTACAGTGGTGGAGGAAGAGACTAGTGGACTACTGGCTACAGTGGTGGAGGAAGAGACTAGTGGACTACTGGCTACAGTGGTGGGGGAAGAGACTAGTGGACTACTGGCTACAGTGGTGGAGGAAGAGACTAGTGGCCTACTGGCTACAGTGGTGGAGGAAGAGACTAGTGGACTACTGGCTACAGTGGTGGGGGAAGAGACTAGTGGACTACTGGCTACAGTGGTGGAGGAAGAGACTAGTGGACTACTGGCTACAGTGGTGGGGGAAGAGACTAGTGGACTACTGGCTACAGTGGTGGAGGAAGAGACGAGTGGACTACTGGCTACAGTGGTGGGGGAAGAGACTAGTGGACTACTGGCTACAGTGGTGGAGGAAGAGACTAGTGGACTACTGGCTACAGTGGTGGGGGAAGAGACTAGTGGACTACTGGCTAAAGTGGTGGAGGAAGAGACTAGTGGACTACTGGCTACAGTGGTGGAGGAAGAGACTAGTGGACTACTGGCTACAGTGGTGGAGGAAGAGACTAGTGGACTACTGGCTACAGTGGTGGGGGAAGAGACTAGTGGACTACTGGCTACAGTGGTGGAGGAAGAGACTAGTGGACTATTGGCTACAGTGGTGGGGGAAGAGACTAGTGGACTACTGGCTACAGTGGTGGAGGAAGAGACTAGTGGACTACTGGCTACAGTGGTGGAGGAAGAGACTAGTGGACTATTGGCTACAGTGGTGGAGGAAGAGACTAGTGGACTACTGGCTACAGTGGTGGAGGAAGAGACTAGTGGACTACTGGCTACAGTGGTGGAGGAAGAGACTAGTGGACTACTGGCTACAGTGGTGGAGGAAGAGACTAGTGGACTACTTGCTACAGTAGTGGAGGAAGAGACTAGTGGACTACTGGCGACAGTGGTGGACGAAGAGACTAGTGGACTACTGGCTACAGTGGTGGGGGAAGAGACTAGTGGACTACTGGCTACAGTGGTGGAGGAAGAGACTAGTGGACTACTGGCTACAGTGGTGGAGGAAGAGACTAGTGGACTACTGGCTACAGGGGTGGAGGAAGAGACTAGTGGACTACTGGCTACAGTGGTGGAGGAAGAGACTAGTGGACTACTGGCTACAGTGGTGGGTGGTGGAGGAAGAGACTAGTGGACTACTGGCTACAGTGGTGGGTGGTGGAGGAAGAGACTAGTGGACTACTGGCTACAGTGGTGGGGGAAGAGACTAGTGGACTATTGGCTACAGCGGCGGGTGGTGGGGGAAGAGACTAGTGGACTACTGGCTACAGTGGTGGGTGGTGGAGGAAGAGACTAGTGGACTACTGGCTACAGTGGTGGAGGAAGAGACTAGTGGACTACTGGCTACAGGGGTGGAGGAAGAGACTAGTGGACTACTGGCTACAGTGGTGGAGGAAGAGACTAGTGGACTACTGGCTACAGTGGTGGGTGGTGGAGGAAGAGACTAGTGGACTACTGGCTACAGTGGTGGGTGGTGGAGGAAGAGACTAGTGGACTACTGGCTACAGTGGTGGGGGAAGAGACTAGTGGACTATTGGCTACAGCGGCGGGTGGTGGGGGAAGAGACTAGTGGACTACTGGCTACAGTGGTGGGTGGTGGGGGAAGAGATTAGTGGACTAATGGCTACAGTGGTATAGTGATGGGTGTAGGGTGAGTCACTGGGTGGAAGTCTGCCTGGCCCTGCTGACTGAATCACCAGAATGATCTCATCATCTCTGGGGGTTAAAGGTTTAATGGATGGGAAGTGTTGACACAGAGGTGGCAGTTGTGACTTCACCACCGTGTGTGTGTGTCTGTGTGTGTGTGTGTGTGTGTGTGTGTGTCTGTGTGTGTGTGTGTCTGTGTGTGTGTGTGTGTGTGTGTGTGTGTGTGTGTGTGTGTGTGTGTGTGTGTGTGTGTGTGTGTGTGTGTGTGTGTGTGTGTGTGTGTAGCACTATGGAGGAGGGGAAGTATTAAATAAAGTATTTGATCTCAGTTGTCACATTCATAACGGTGTTAGGCCCAGTGCAGGCTGGTGGAGGGGGAGTAGTGTAGAAGTGGTAGTGTTGACTAAGGAGGGGGAGTAGTGTAGAAGTGGTAGTGTTGACTAAGGAGGGCGAGTAGTGTAGAAGTGGTAGTGTTGACTAAGGAGGGGGAGTAGTGTAGAAGTGGTAGTGTTGACTAAGGAGGGAGAGTAGTATAGTGTAGAAGTGGTAGTGTTGACTAAGGAGGGGGAGTAGTGTAGTGTAGAAGTGGTAGTGTTGACTAAGGAGGGAGAGTAGTATAGTGTAGAAGTGGTAGTGTTGACTAAGGAGGGGGAGTAGTGTAGAGTAGTAGTGTTGACTAAGGAGGGGGAGTAGTGTAGAGTTGTAGTGTTGACTAAGGAGGGGGAGTAGTATAGAAGTGGTAGTGTTGACTAAGGAAGGGGAGTAGTATAGAAGTGGTAGTGTTGACTAAGGAGGGGGAGTAGTGTAGAAGTGGTATTGTTGACTAAGGAGGGGGAGTAGTGTAGAGTTGTAGTGTTGACTAAGGAGGGGGAGTAGTATAGAAGTGGTAGTGTTGACTAAGGAGGGAGAGTAGTGTAGAGTAGTAGTGTTGACTAAGGAGGGGGAGTAGTGTAGAAGTGGTAGTGTTGACTAAGGAGGGGGAGTAGTGTAGAGTAGTAGTGTTGACTAAGGTGGGGGAGTAGTGTAGAGTAGTAGTGTTGACTAAGGAGGGGGAGTAGTGTAGAGTTGTAGTGTTGACTAAGGAGGGGGAGTAGTATAGAAGTGGTAGTGTTGACTAAGGAGGGAGAGTAGTGTAGAGTAGTAGTGTTGACTAAGTAGGGGGAGTAGTGTAGAGTTGTAGTGTTGACTAAGGAGGGGGAGTAGTATAGAAGTGGTAGTGTTGACTAAGGAGGGAGAGTAGTGTAGAAGTGGTAGTGTTGACTAAGGATAGGCTGGACAATTGAACGTGTCAAAATTCACCCAAGGCTGAAAAACTGCAATATAACGTTGGTTGACTTGGAACACCAGCGTGAGCCCATAGCAAATGAATTGAATCGAACGTTCGCAGAGCTTATTTTGACTGGAATGTTGCTTAGAATTCCATTTAGCCTAAATGGCACGAAAAAATGTATCCCTTTTCATATTACCACTACAATCTGTTCTAAGGACGAAACTGAAAAAAAAAAAAAACTTGTGTAGAAAGTAAACATCCGCACCTCGATGGTGTCAACTGTGCTTATGTCTGCGTAATGAGGAAGTACGGAAAAAATGTAAACTTCTGACTATATCTGGTCTAGTGTTTACAAAGAGGAGATTCTCCTGATAAAAATGTTGTCCAACTTGAAAAAAAATCAAAATATACACATTGAGAGATATTTGGCGAAATAGACTGGCATGCTTCTCCATAGGAAAACAATGGGTGAAGCTCAGGGTTCCAAGAGCAAAAAGTATTTTGGGGCTAGCAATTGATGACAACTGAGCTCGCTGCCCAGACTTAAATAATTACAAAGATGAGATTCTCATGATTAAAATGGTGCCCGACTTGAAAAAATCTAAATATACACATTCGAGATATTTTGTGAAATAGACAGACATACCTATATTTCCCCTATAGAAAACAATGAGACGACCTCAGAGTTCCATGAGTCATTTGTTGTTGTTGTTGACGTTTTAACTACCAGCGTGGGCAGGTCTCATTGCCAACAATAGCGAAGCAGGCATTGTGACGTAGAACAATGGGCTGGGAATAGAACATTCTGAAGGCGAGTTGGTGCCACGATGCTCAATAGAACTAATAGGAGCTGGCAGGGTGAAAAATGCCCTAACATAAGACCTGCTTTTTCGTGATTACTTCAAAACTACGACAAGCAGCTGGGACATATGGTAATATTATGAAACTGGGCTCCACGGCGGATGCAATGAACTAGTTTTTATCCAAAAAAAGCGTTGTTAAAAATGTAATGTGCCCAGCCTACTAAGGAGGGGGAGTAGTATAGAAGTGGTAGTGTTGACTAAGGAGGGGGAGTAGTGTAGAGTAGTAGTGTTGACTATGGAGGGATAGTTGTCAGTGCACGGCAGGCCAGGATATGGAGCCATGCAGGGTCTGATAAGCTCCCCCTACGCTGCTGCACTACACTGTCTGAGCCACAGCAGGCTGCATGAGTCACAAGGCAATTAGCGCAGGCTAACGCTACACCCAGGCTTCACCACCACCACCCTCCTCCTCTCTGCCCACCATGGCCTCACCGTCCTGGGCCTCAGCCAGCCTGCTCACAGCCTCTCCCCACCACCACCTGGTCAACTGGCCATTGACCATGACCCGAGACCAATCTCCTGGAAACACACTGCCACTACTGAAGATTAAGAATAAACACCAACACCAGGTCTGGCATCAGGTGTGGCATCAGGTCTGGCATCAGGTCTGGCATCAGGTGTGGCATTGGGAACAGCCTGGACTGATGTTGTTTTTTTCAATAATGCCACCAGCTTTCAGACATGGATAGCTGTTCCACCCTGATTTGCAGGGTGGTTTTGCGT
>NW_028165831.1:10000-109589 GCF_964263955.1 Coregonus lavaretus
GTTTGTTCTTTGTTATAGGGCCAAAAAGATTGGAGAAGTGGTTTACCCATACATCTCCGTTTTGGATAGATAGCTCTTCGTGTTGTTGTTTGTTTAGTGTTTTCCAATTTTCCCAGAAGTGGTTAGAGTCTATGGATTCTTCAATTACATTGAGCTGATTTCTGACATGCTGTTCCTTCTTTTTCCGTAGTGTATTTCTGTATTGTTTTAGTGATTCACCATAGTGAAGGCTCAGGTTTTCTGGGTCTCTATGTTTTTGGTTGGATAGGTTTCTCAATTTCTTTCTTAGGTTTTTGCATTCTTCATCAAACCATTTATCACTGTTGTTTCTTTTCTTTGGTTTTCTGTTAGAGATTTGATAGGGAAGCTGAGAGGTCAAATATACTGTTTAGGTTTTCTACTGCCAAGTTTACACCTTCACTATTACAGTGGAACGTTTTGTCCAGGAAGTTGTCTAGAATGGATTGAATTAGTTGTTGCCTAATTGTTTTTTGGTAGGTTTCAACACTACTTTCCTTCCATCTATAGCATTTCTTAATATTATTCAGTTCCTTTGGCTTTGATGCCTCATGATTGAGTATTGCTCTGTTCAAGTAGACTGTGATTTTGCTGTGGTCTGATAGGGGTGTCAGTGGGCTGACTGTGAACGCTCTGAGAGACTCTGGGTTGAGGTCAGTGATAAAGTAGTCTACAGTACTACTGCCAAGAGATGAGCTATAGGTGTACCTACCATAGGAGTCCCCTCGAAGCCTACCATTGACTATGTACATACCCAGTGTGCGACAGAGCTGCAGGAGTCGTGACCCGTTTTTGTTGGTTATGTTGTCGTAGTTGTGCCTAGGGGGGCATATGGGGGAGGGAATGCTGTCACCTCCAGGTAGGTCTCTCTCTCTCTCTCTCTCTCTCTCTCTCTCTCTCTCTCTCTCTCTCTCTCTCTCTCTCTCTCTCTCTCTCTCTCTCTCTCTCTCTCTATCTCTCTCTCTCTCTGTGTGTGTGTGTCTCTCTCTCTGTGTGTGTGTGTGAATCTGTGTGTGTGTGTGTGTCTGTGTGTGTGTGTGTCTTACTCTCTGTGTGTGTCTCTCTCTCTCTCTCTCTCTCTCTCGCTCTCTCCTCTCCTCTCCTCTCATTCGCTTAAGCACCGCTGCGTGCTCCCGCTGTGTCAGCTAATCAAAAACTAGGGCTCTGCCTCCCATCTGCAATCAGTCCCGTTATCAATCCAGTACAGAACACATTACTCCTAGCCCGTGTACTGGGGCCTCTGGGGCCTCCCCCGGTCCCCATTAGTGATGAATCAAATCAAAGACAACCGCTGCACATTCATTCTGTTTCAAGGCAGCAGGTAGAGTAGGAGGACACATTCAATGGAAATGTCAGTACTGTGAAGCGTTCTGTATAGTGTAAAAGTGCATCATGTTGTATACGGTTGATTCACGCTAGGCTTGTACATGTATATACAGCAGCTCATGAACGTGTAGCACTGAGAGAGAATATGTTTCATTTCACGTCCACAAAGGACTCGTTTATCTGTGGCGCTCTCAGAGATATAAATCCACAGAGAGAGACTTCAACAGGTTTCCTGCGATAGGGGAAATCCAAGAAGACACAGCTAAAAGGGAGTGTTGAGGCGGTGTGTTGTTGCGTGAGCAAGTGGGCTCTTTAAAGAGAGCGTTCGGGGTGTGTGCTGTGCATATGATGAAGTGTCCCCTGTGATTTCTAGAGAGAAAGACATTTCCATGTGTCTGTTGAGGCCCCCGGGCAGTGTAATGCTTTCTGCCTTTGAGGATGGCCTGGGTCCTCCATATCGCCCCTCCCTCTCCCAACACCGCCCCCCAACATTATCAGCGCCACACTGACCACTTCTGACAACCAACAAATCAGCTGTCAGGAGCAATTTCTCACCAGCCGAGAGGGAGCCGCAGCCGCAGCCGCTGGGTGGTGTGGAGCAGGAGAGAGAGGGAGGGAGAGAGGTAGGTGGGAGGGCAGGGTAACACACCTGCCCCTTGCAGGAGATATCTACTCCACAATACAGCTCTCTCATATCCCTTCCTAGGAGTAGAGGCGGAGGATACACTGCACCTCCTACACTAACCACCAGGAACAGTGTTGTGAGTCCTAGTTCTTCTCCCTCAGATTACAGATACAGTGGGGAAAAAAGTATTTAGTCAGCCACCAATTGTGCAAGTTCTCCCACTTAAAAAGATGAGAGAGGCCTGTAATTTTCATCATAGGTACACGTCAACTATGACAGACAAATTGAGAATTTTTTTTCCAGAAAATCACATTGTAGGATTTTTTATGAATTTATTTGCAAATTATGGTGGAAAATAAGTATTTGGTCACCTACAAACAAGCAAGATTTCTGGCTCTCACAGACCTGTAACTTCTTCTTTAAGAGGCTCCTCTGTCCTCCACTCGTTACCTGTATTAATGGCACCTATTTGAACTTGTTATCAGTATAAAAGACACCTGTCCACAACCTCAAACAGTCACACTCCAAACTCCACTATGGCCAAGACCAAAGAGCTGTCAAAGGACACCAGAAACAAAATTGTAGACCTGCACCAGGCTGGGAAAACTGAATCTGCAATAGGTAAGCAGCTTGGTTTGAATAAATTAACAATGGGAGCAATTATTAGGAAATGGAAGACATACAAGACCACTGATAATCTCGATCTGGGGCTCCACGCAAGATCTCACCCCGTGGGGTCAAAATGATCACAAGAACGGTGAGCAAAAATCCCAGAACCACATGGGGGGACCTAGTGAATGACCTGCAGAGAGCTGGGACCAAAGTAACAAAGCCTACCATCAGTAACACACTACGCCGCCAGGGACTCAAATCCTGCAGTGCCAGACGTGTCCCCCTGCTTAAGCCAGTACATGTCCAAGCCCGTCTGAAGTTTGCTAGAGTGCATTTGGATGATCCAGAAGAGGATTGGGAGAATGTCATATGGTCAGATGAAACCAAAATAGAACTTTTTGGTAAAAACTCAACTCGTCGTGTTTGGAGGACAAAGAATGCTGAGTTGCATCCAAAGAACACCATACCTACTGTGAAGCATGGGGGTGGAAACATCATGCTTTGGGGCTGTTTTTCTGCAAAGGGACCAGGACGACTGATACTGACTGCCATATATCGTGAGATTTTGAGTGAAAACCTCCTTCCATCAGCAAGGGCATTGAAGATGAAACGTGGCTGGGTCTTTCAGCATGACAATGATCCCAAACACACCGCCCGGGCAACGAAGGAGTGGCTTCGTAAGAAGCATTTCAAGGTCCTGGAGTGGCCTAGCCAGGCTCCAGATCTCAACCCCATTGAAAATCTTTGGAGGGAGTTGAAAGTCTGTGTTGCCCAGCGACAGCCCCAAAACATCACTGCTCTAGAGGAGATCTGCATGGAGGAATGGGCCAAAATACCAGCAACAGTGTGTGAAAACCTTGTGAAGACTTACAGAAAACGTTTGACCTGTGTCATTGCCAACAAAGGGTATATAACAAAGTATTGAGAAACTTTTGTTATTGACCAAATACTTATTTTCCACCATAACTTGCAAATAAATTCATTAAAAATCATACAATGTGATTTTCTGGATTTTTTTTCCTCATTTTGTCTGTCATAGTTGACGTGTACCTATGATGAAAATTACAGGCCTCTCTCATCTTTTTAAGTGGGAGAACTTGGACAATTGGTGGCTGACTCAATACTTTTTTTCCCCACTGTAAGTTGCTTGCTGAAAATCAAACATCTGCTTTGGGCCTGCGTCGAAAGTTTCCTAAATTCACCTTGAAATGTGATGTTGTATTCAGTATCTCTTCATCAGTCTCTCTCTAACTTCCTCTCTCTATCTTTCCTTCTTTCAGCTCGCTCTCCAAACCCAGGATGTAGGGATGAGGATGAGGTAACGATCTGGTCTGCTGTCTCTGTCAGAGTTCACAGCACTATTGACAAAGTCAGCTCCCACCTCAGCATTGGACGAGGCAGGTAGCCATTCAACTCGCTCAGGGAGTCGGTTGCTTAACGACGAGGCTGTAACTAACGGTCTTATCAAAGCCAGTCAGGAAAAATAAGAGAGAGAGAGAGAGTGAAATACCACAGTGTACCATCACAGCAACAAGATTTGTGACCTGTTGCCAAAAGAAAAGGGCAACCAGTGAAGAACAAACACCATTGTAAATACAACCCATATCTATGTTTATTTATTTTCCCATTTGTACTTTAACTATTTGCACATCGTTACAACACTGTACATAGCCATAATATGACATTTGAAATGTCTTTATTCTTTTGGAACTTCTGAGCGTAATGTTTACTGTTAATTTGTATTTTTATTTAACTTTTGTTTACTATCTACTTCACTTGCTTTGGCAATGTTAACATACGTTTCCCATGCCAATAAAGCCCTTAAATTGAAAAATAATTGAATTGAGAGAGAGAAGACAGGCTATGTGCACACTGCCCACAAAATGAGGTGGAAACTGAGCTGCACTTCCTAACCTCCTGCCAAATGTATGACCATATTAGACACACATTTTCCCCTCAGATTACACAGACCCACAAAGAATTAGAAAACAAATGAAATTTGGATAAACTCCCATATCTACTGGGTGAAATACCACAGCGTGCTATCGCAGCAGCAAGATTTGTGACCTGCCACAAAAAAAGGGCAACCAGTGAAGAACAAACACCATTGTAAATACAACCCATATTTTTGTTTAATTATTTTTCCTTTTGTACTTTAACTATTTGCACATCGTTACAACACTGTATTTAGCCATAATATGACATTTGAAATGTCTCTATTCCTTTGGAACTTTTTTGATTGTGACTGAGTGTAATGTTTACTGTTCATTTTTTATTGTTCATTTCACTTTTGTTTATTATCCATTTCACTTGCTTTGGCAATGTAAACATATGTTTCCCATGCCAATAAAGACCTTTGAATAGAATTGAATTGCGCGAGAAAGATTGAGAAAGAGATAAAGAGAGAGATAGGGAGAGAGAGAGATGGAGGGCGAAAAAGAGAGAGAGATGGCGAGAGAGATGGAGAGAGAGATGGAGAGAGAGATGGAGAGAGAGATGGAGAGAAAAGGGAAGAAGAAAGAAAAACCTGAGAGAAGAAAATAAGAGTTTCTCCACCTCCACACGGTAGCGTCTGAGATGTGGTATCCGCTGCCTTGCCTCCTTGCAACCTTAACTAGTACATTAAGTGGCCTAACCACCTAAACAGGCCAATTCCTCCTGCCTGCCACCCCACACTACTGGTGGAGAACCACACAAACTGGTGTTCTCTCCTCACAATGTCTGACTTTTTTATTTTATTTTTACTATTTTCTTTAACTTTCCTAGACGATTCCCCTCAATGACAACACATGGATTTCCAATCTGGGGTGCAGTAATAGGTGGTAGTGGTCATTATCAAGGCGTCGGGCTGGATCTCACACTTATTAGCTGGCAGCGGCTAGCCACTCGGCGGTCTCCACAGACACTCACCCCCCCCCCCCCCCCCAGACAGAGAGACATTCACAGCCTCTCACTAAACAAAGAGGCTGAAACAGCCAGCCTTAATGCCAGTTCCCATCGGAGCGCCGCCGCACAAATAAAATTAAAATGCTGAATCAATGAGTCGTCAACTGACCTTTGCGTCAAGAGGCCCAGCCTGCCCGTAGGGCGGTTGGATGTATTTAAAAGGAAGAGGTACATGACCAAATCAGATATTAATACCGTGGCTTCCCTCCCCTGCAGAGGAGGACCAGTAAATAAGGGAAACACACAGTGAATAGAGAGAGGGGAAGGAAGGATTCTGCTTGTAGCCTGTGGCCCTTTCTCTGATAGATAGATAGACAGACAGACCCACACAATCACGCACCTCAAGGGCAAACACACACACACACAGACCAAGGAAGCCAGCCAAATAATGATCCTAACGATGTCTTGCGGTATTGATTCATCTAGTAATAAAAAGATAAGCACAGTATTGCATTTGTCCTCAAGGCAAATACAGTCTACAAATCTTTTAAATGGGCAATGGGCATGAACACAGATGAAGTATTTATGCAGAATGTAACAGAGATCTTTCCATAGAACAAAATACTTCCCGCTCTGCTCTATGTGTAAATAAATATACACTGTACCAGTTGGTGAAACTATATGAATGATTGAGAAAATAAAGTAGCACTCAAAGTTGATGAAAAACGTTGGAGGCGCACAGACTGGTTTGTTTTTCTCATTTAGGGTGCGTCGCCTCTCTCCTAATTCCCTCTCCTTCTCCTTCTCTTTCTCTCCTTCTCCCTCTCCAAAACCCCCATTCAATTTACTCCCAAGTGTGAAAAGTCATTTGCATACACACAGAAACTATGACAGCGCTGTCACAAATGGCATCCAATTTCTGCTCTCCATCAGAGTGTGTGAGGGCCAGGGGGGGCTCCGTCATGCTTTGTCTTTGAGTGTGTGTGTATGTTGTTTATTGGCGTTGGTTTGTGTGTTACTGTGTGTGTATTTGTCTGTTTGTTTGGGACATCCTTCCTTCAAAAGGACTTTTGGATGGATTCAATTTCAGGATCATCTAAAACAGCATGGTCCTTTTCACAAGGACTGACCCTGGGCCTTTATGAGCATGTCTGTAAGAGTGTATACGTGTACCCCCTTAGGCATGTGTGTGCTTGTGTGTGCATATAAGCGAGTGTTTGTGTGTTTGTGTGTGTGTGTGTGTGTGTGTGTGTGTGTGTGTGTGTGTGTGTGTTCCCATGCGTCACCTCTGACAAGTCCCAGCTCCAAACCGCAATCAAACACCTTTCAGAGGAAAGAGAGAGGAGGGAAGTGAAGGGGGAAAACCTGTGACAGGCGCAGACAACAGCGGACACAATAAAATCAAAGCCGGTGTCAATTAAATTCTCCTCTGGCTGATAAATGGGTCCCCTTCCCCATCCATTAATAACCAGAGCCAAGTGCCACAACAAAACTTGTCAATGGGGCTCATTTTTTAGCCTGCCAGTCTGTCTGCTCTGTTCGTTAGGCTAGCAGTAGGCAGGGAAGGAGAGAGAAATAAACCTATCCTTGCTTCTCCTTGGGAGAGACCACAGGGGAGCAGCGGGCAAGATGCATCCTTAAAAGTCAATAAATAGATCGGCATGCATCGATGGGAGTTTGCAGTCTTATTTACACATCCTCTTAAACAAAAAGGGAGAAAAAATACTTGGTAAGCTCTTGGGAACTCAGATCTCTTGTAAACTAAATGAGAGTGGACAGATGAATCAATTGGAATACCAGCCATCCTGCTCCATTATAATGACTCGGGTGAAATACGTTTAGCAGAGTGACGGGAGGAGAAACGCCAGGAAAACAGAGAGATAGGAGAGGAGGAGGGATAAAAAACCTGCTCCAATGGATATGTGAGGCTGAGTGCTGTCACAAAGACACTCAAAACAAGTGTGTGTGTGTGTGTGTGTGTGTGATGGGAATAAGGTATATAATAGACATGTAACACAGTCCCTTCTTAAAGCCAACCTACAAAAGACATGAATGGCCCACAGCTTAGAGTAGAAACATTGGTTTTGTATGACACTAAGGTCACTCTTCAAGTTTCAAGTTTTATTAGTCGTATGTGCAGGATACAAATGGTATACACTGTCCAACGAAATGCTTACTTACAGGTTCCTTCTCAACAATGCAACAACAATAAGAAATAATAAAAGATAAGAATACGAACATAAAGTAAATGGCTCAGTAGAATAAAATAAACATTTTAGCATCGTGGTCCTCTGTAGCTCAATTGGGAGAGCATAGCGCTTGTAACGCCAGGGTAGTGGGTTCGATCCCCGGGACCACCCATACGTAAAAATGTATGCGCACATGACTGTAAGTCGCTTTGGATAAAAGCGTCTGCTAAATGGCATAATAATAATAATAATAATATAATACTTGCATACGCATGTGCTGATGTACTGGACTGTCTCCCAAGATAAATGTCAGCATTAAACACCCAAAACCTTACACAGAGAGGAGAAATAAGACAAATACTGAACGCTGCAAAACAAATCATGGCTCCAAAAGCACTAATGATCCCCAGCTCTGCTCCCTTCATTAGGTGGAATTGATGGAGCTCTAAGAGCTGTGTATGCAGATGTAACCCAGTGTGTCTGACTAATAGAAGGGAAGGAGAAACTACCAGTCTCATGCAGTAGAAGAGGAGCGTTGGGACACACCATGAGGGGGAAGGGGCTTCCCACTGTAAGATAAAGGCCTGAGCACACCCCAGTGGAGGAAGGGCCCCTAAACCAGTGGTAATACAAAAAGTCATATGTCAGCTGTCACTGTATAGGCCTATTAGTCAGTTTAAAATATATATATTTACAATTAGGCTACTAGTACGAATCAACAACATGATATCAGTGCACAGTGTTTCTCTACATGCATAGTGGGATGCACACCAAACCAACCATAGGACCTCCTCACATATAATTGAGCCATATTTACCCCATCGGTGGTTCTGACAGACCCAGCAATGGAACAACATATATATATAATACTAATAATAATATCTGCCATTTAGCAGACGCTTTTATTCAAAGTGACTTAGTCATGCGTGCATACATTTTACGTATGGGTGCTCCCAGGCAGCAGCTTTGAGGGTGATGCATTGTGACAGCTCTCAGCTCATAATGACAACAACAACAACCCACTGACTGTCATGGCGGCTGTATCGCTGGAGCAACAAGTCCAATTTCACCCCTCTCTCCATCTCCCTCGCTCTCTTTTCCATCTCCCTCCATCTCTTTGTCTCTGTCTCTCTCCCTCTCCTTTCCTCCATCACAGTCTAATGTGATTACACTGGCATCAAAACAATTTGGTCTTTAATTACAACGAGACACATCGAGACGAGAGCCATGAGCGGCCTTTCTCACAGGGACCAAGTTGCATGAGTCATGACCAATGAAGAGAGAGAAAAAACATGATGGGATTATGTGATTGCTACCAGACAGGCAATCTCATAAATGGAAGTGGTGGCGAAGCAGTCTTAAATGCCAGACATGGGGGGGGGGTGAAGAAAGGACAGCTGAAGAATTACAGCTCTATTGGGATTCATGTTAGTTAGCTAACAGCTCTCCTACAGCTTTCAGACTCAACGACATCAACATGGCTGATTATGAATATTTTATCTGGATTAAGTGAAACTCTCTGAAGACACATAAATCAATGTATATTTGATGACAGTAGATTTACCTTCAGGCAGAATGCTGAAACAGGAGATCATAACATGGCAAACTTCAGCTATGGTTAAAATCTCCTACTGAAGGACTGAATGTATCCATCCATACAGGGTGAATGAGGGGAGAATAGTATGACATCTGGATGCTGACTCAATCTGACTCCCAACTGGGTGTAATTTCCAATCTATTTTTCAACCTACAGTTGAAGTCGGAAGTTTACATACACCTTAGCCAAATACACTTCAACTCAGTTTTTCACAATTCCTGACATTTAATCCTAGTAAAAATTCCCTGTCATAGGTCAGTTCGGATCACTACTTTATTTTAAGAACGTGAAATGTCAGAGTAATAGTAGAGAGAATGATTTATTTCAGCTTTTATTTATTTAATCACATTCCCAGTGGGTCAGAAGTTTACATACACTCAATTAGTATTTGGTAGCATTGACTTTAAATTGTTTAACTTGGGTCAAACGTTTCGGGTAGCCTTCCACAAGCTTCCCACAATAAGGGTGAATATTGGCCCATTCCTCCTGAGTCAGGTTTGTAGGCCTCCTTGCTCACACATGCTTTTTCAGTTATTATCTTATCCAGAGCGACTTACAGGAGCAATTAGGGTTAAGTGCCTTGCTCAAGGGCACATTGACAGATTTTTCACCTAGTCGGCTCGGGGATTAGAACCAGCGACCTTTCGGTTACTGGCACAAAGCTCTTAACCACCAAGCTACCTGCCGCCCCTAGTTCTGCCCACACATTTTCTATAGGATTGAGGTCAGGGCTTTGTGATGGCCAATCCAATACCTTGACTTTGATGTCCTTAAGCCATTTAACTTCCTGACTGATGTCTTGAGATGTTGCTTCAATATATCCACATAATTTTCCTTCCTCATGATGCCATCTATTTTGTGAAGTGCACCAGTCCCTCCTGCAGCAAAGCACCCCCACAGCATGATGCTGCCACCCCCGTGCTTCACGGTTGGGATGGTGTTCTTCGGCTTGCAAGTCTCCCCCTTTTTTCCTCCAAACATAGCGATGGTCATTATGGCCAAACGGTCCTATTTTTGTTTAATCAGATCAGAGGACATTTCTCCAAAAAGTACGATCTTTGTCCCAATGTGCAGTTGCAAACCGTAGTCTGGCTTTTTTATGGCAGTTTTCGAGCAGTGGCTTCTTCCTTGCTGAGCGGCCTTTCAGGTTATGTCGATATAGGACTTGTTTTACTGTGGCTATAGATACTTCTGTACCTGTTTCCTCCAGAATCTTCACAAGGTCCTTCGCTGTTGTTCTGGGATTGATTTGCACTTTTCGCACCTAAGTATGTTCATCTCTAGGAGACAGAACGCGTCTCCTTCCTGAGCGGTATTACGGCTGCGTGGTCCCATGGTGTTTATACTTCCATACTATTGTTTGTACAGATGAACGTGGTACCTTCAGGTGTTTGGAAATTGCTCCCAAGGATGAACCAGACTTGTGGAGGTCTACAATTTTTTTTCTGAGGTCTTGGCTGATTTCTTTTGATTTTCCCATGATGTCAAGCAAAGAGGCACTGAGTTTGAAGGTAGGCCTTGAAATACATCCACAGGTACACCTCCAATTGACACAAATGAAGTCAATGAGCCTTTCAGAAGCTTCTAAAGCCATGACATCATTTTCTGGAATTTTCCAAGCTGTTTAAAGGCATAGTCAACTTAGTGTATGTAAACTTCTGACCCACTGGAATTGTGATACAGTGAATTATAAGTGAAATAATCTGTCTGTAAACAATTGTTGGAAAAATTATTTGTGTCATGCACAAAGTAGATGTCCTAACCGACTTGCCAAAACTATTGTTTGTTAACAAGAAATTTGTGGAGTGGTTGAAAAACAAGTTTTAATGACTCCAATCTAAGTGTATGTAAACATCTGACTTCAACTGTATGTGGATTGGAGGTGCATCATGCACTCAGGCCAACTGGTGAGCTGGTTCTGCTAGGGTCAATGACTGCCAGGGTCAGGGTGAGTGTTGAGAGGTGAGAGCACAATCTGTCACCCCACAGGAAGAGATGAAGAGGGGAAAGAAAGAGAGAGGTACTGGAGGGAGAGGTGGAGGACAGAGAGGGGGGAGAGAAAGAGAGACACAGAGAGACAGACAGACAGACAGAGTGAAACAGAGAGAGTGAGAGACAGAGACCGACAGAGAGAGACAGACAGATAGCGCGAGAGAGAGAGAGACAGACAGAGAGAGAGAGAGAAACAGTGATCAGACAGACACAGACAGAGAGACAGACAGAGACCGACAGAAACAGAGAGACTGACAGAGAGAGACAGAGGGAGAGACAGAAAGACAGCGACAAAGAAGAAAAGTGAAAGAGATGGAGAGAAAAGAGAAAGTGATCTAAACTGGTGAATAATCAAACAGGACAGCTGACCTCATCCCTGTAGCCGAGGGCTGAATAGACATCTATAGATTTCAGCCACTATAATCAGCTGCAACCAGCAAGCCATCACCTTTCATTCCCCTCCACTTTTAACACCAAAACCAATGAGATTCATTACAGAAGCCCATTCTGGCTCAGGTTTATAGCTTCTCAGTTAGATCTATGTATCGTCCTTGAGACTGGCTGTGGATGTCACCAGTCTCTATGGATGTCTCCAGCCCCAGTAGGGTGTCTCCTCTCTCGGTTCTTTGAAGGAGCTGGGGGTGGAGGTGTGGAGACATGGATGGTAATGGACGCTGGGGGAGTACAGGGCAAACACACAGGCAGACAGACACTGCATATGGCTCCCTGACTCCACTCATACAGGCCTAGAGAGAGAGAGAGAGAGAGTGTGTGTGTGTGTGTGTGTGTGTGTGTGTGTGTGTACATGCAGGTTTACTATATGTCCTTTAGTGTCACAGAGTGTGAGCTTGTGAGCATCAAAGCAGGCCCCTGCTGTTTATTTATAAGATGTGGTGAGATAAGCATGTTGTCAGCACAAGAATGTCTTCATCCATACATTTCTGTATATTCTGTAAAGCTGTTGTATGTTGCTTATGAAATACGCATGCTTACTGTCTATTGTACACCCCACACAAACAATATTTCCCCAGAAATATCCAGCTACATTTATTTTCTTAGATGCCCCTTTATATATGTTCAGTACATCAGCATTTCTTCTTTACACTCCACTGAGTCTCTCAGCTACAACTCTATCCTACAGCCTGTTGAGAAATCTGTTTTGTCCACATTGGTGTATGTAGGTCACCGAGCAGCAATGGTCCATTAATTCTACTGTCCTGCTTAGAAAGACACACACACACACACACACACACCTAGTGCGTTGGAGAAAGTGGAATTTTTCACTCAAGTTCTCCTACCCTACCTCCCCCGTAACAGTTTTTCCCATCCAACCAATACATACTCCTCCGTCCTCGACGTCATAGAACAACAATAAATGAATCCAGCAGCGCGAGCCAGGAAAACTAAGTTAGAGCGATAAGAGGAAGAATAAATGCATATAAACAAAACAAAGTTAATGCGGTTAAAAAGTAGCCCGGATGTTATCAGTACAGAGCCCTTGGAATAAGTTTGCCTGTTCTTGTTCAGCTCCAACTTTAGTTGAAATTAATCAGCCTCAGTCTCAGGCACAAAGCCCTGCATGCTAATGAGCCTGCATATGGTAACGCTGATACAGCCCACTTCTGTCAAATAAAATAATAACATCTTTAGAAGAACAGGAAAAATCAAATCAAGGGGACCAATCACTGTCAGGCGTCCATTATGTGCTTGGCACGTCAGAGGAATGGGCTCTTGGGGTGCGACACTGCCTTTCCGGAGCGATACCAACAACAAAAGGCAGGCATCTAGAAACAAAACTCCCTCCAAAGCCAACCATAAAGTACTTAACTTGAGCATAAAGTCATCATTCTGTACTCAATGTCTTAGTTAATGAACGAGCCAAGCAATTGAAAAAAGTTTTTTGTGACATATTTTACACTGAATAAAATATAAAACGCAACATGTAACGTGTTGGTCCCATGTTTCATGAGCTGAAGTAAAAGATCCCAGAAATGTTCCATACGCACAAACAGCTTATTTCTCTCAAATTATGTGAATACATTTGTTTACATCTCTGTTAGTGAGCATTTCTCCTTGGCCAAGATAATCCATCCACCTGACAGGCGTGGCATATCAAGCAGCTGATTAAACAGCATGGTCATTACAACAGTGCACCTTGTGCTGGGGACAATAAAAGGCCACACTAAAATGTGCAGTTTTGTCACACAACACAATGCCACAGATGCCTCAAGTTTTGAGGGAGCGTGCAATTGGCATGCTGACTGCAGGAATATCCTCCAGAGCTATTGCCAGAGAATGTAATGTTCATTTCTCTACCAACGTCGTTTTAGAGAATTTGACAGTATGTCCAACCGGCCTCACAACCGCAGACCATGTGTAACCCCGCCAGCCCAGGACATCCACATCCGGCTTCTTCACCTGACGGATCTTCTGAGACCAGCCACCTGTACAGGTGATGAAACTGAGGAGTATTTCTGTCTGTAATAAAGTCCTTTTGTGGGGAATTGTTTTATTTTCAATGTATTATTATATAACTATCCCGCTGCAAAAAGAATGCTCTGTATATGGGGTATTCAACAGTCAGACCGGTGCAGACGCTGCCATGCGGAAACAGAATCAATAGAGCATCTCTTTTGGAACTGTCCATGGGTGGCTTGTTCTTGGAGTCAGATCCAGTGGGTGGGCCTGGCTCCCAAGTGGGTGGGCCTATGCCCTCCCAGGCCCACCCATGGCTGCGCACCTGCACAGTCATGTGAAATCCATAGATTAGGGCCTAATCAATTCATTTCAATTGACTGATTTCCTTATATGAATTGCAACTCAGTAAAATCTTTGAAATTGTTGCGTTTATATTTTTGTTCAGTATAGTTTGTGATGTATGCTCTTTAATATTGTATTGCATTATAACTAAATTCATCTTTTAAAGACATACAATATATTTGGTAAGTAGAAGTAAAAGTGCTTTGGGCAACATATTTACAACATACACTGCATGACCAAAAGTATGTGGACACCTGCTCGTCGAACATCTCATTCCAAAATCATGGGCATTAATATGAAGTTGGTCCCCCCTTTGCTGCTATAACAGCCTCCACTCTTCTGGGAAGTCTTTCCACTAGATGTTGGAACATTGCTGCGGAGACTTGCTTCCATTCAGCCACAAGAGTATTAGTGAGGTCAGGCACTGATGTTGGGCCGATTAGGCCTGGCTTGCAGTCGGCGTTCCAATTCATCCCAAAGTTGTTCGATGGGGTTGAGGTCAGGGCTCTGTGCAGGCCAGTCAAGTTCTACCACACCGATCTCGACAAACCATTTCTGTATGGACCTCGCTTTGTGCACAGGGGCATTGCCATGCTGAAACAGGAAAGGGCCTTCCCCAAACTGTTGCCACAAAGTTGGAAGCACAGAATCGTCTAGAATGTCATTGTATGCTGTAGCGTTAAGATTTTCCTTCACTGGAACTAAGGGGCCTAGCCCGAACATTGAAAAACAGCCCCAGACCATTATTCCTCCTCCACCAAACTTTACAATTGGCACTATGCAGCTGAACTGATTTGCAGGGGTGTCCACATACTTTAGTATATATAGTTTATTTACAGCATATGTTCAGAGATGCCTTGAGAGAAAACAAATCTGCTGTGTCCAGATTGTTTCTACAGCACCTACATACTGTTTGGCATTTTCCAAAACAAGTTTCAGGATTCATTCATCCTTAATTAGCAGTACTTCAAGTGTATGGGAGGATAGCCGTGTGTGTGTGGGTATGTGTGTGTGTGGGTGTGTGCCACACTATTTCTGTTTTGTATTAATGGATTCCAGCTTCGTATGCGATGGTCTTGGATATTTTGACATGGCCTTCCATGGCTGAAGCACAATGTAACACGCCAAGCAACACAAGGTCAGGGTGTGACTGTAAAAGAAGAAAGCATGGCAGACCGTCACGTCTTCGACCACAGCCAGGGAGAGAGCTACAGTACTCATCAGTACTTCACCAAACGTAACATACTGGAGTATGCAGTATTAATGCAATTTGCATTTAGTTACAACAGGTGCAGCCTACACTACATTTTGGTTATATTGCACCTCCATGATGAAGGATGATGTCTTAAACATTGCCGACCCCCCACTGACCCTCACTCAGCCCCACAGAGATGCTCATACAATCCCACATGGAGGATGAGTCTAGGGATGTCCCACTAGAGGGGGGAGAGAGAGAGAGAGAGAGAGAGAGAGAGAGAGAGAGAGAGAGAGAGAGAGAGAGAGAGAGAGAGAGAGAGCGAGAGAGCGAGAGAGCGAGAGAGAGAGCGAGAGAAAGAGAGAGGGAGTATGTGTGTGTGTGTGTGTGTGTGTGTGTGTGTGTGTGTAGGGAGGTAATTTGAATTTGAATATGTTGCACATACTTTTCACAGTTTCTGGGCTCATTGTACATTTTATTAAGTAAAACATAATTGGCTGTATAATTAAATGTGAAAATGTACATTACGGAGCCATTGCAGCACATCACAAAATATTTTAATCACTGGGTTTGGGGCAGTGCCAAGATGAATTAGCAAAACACTTAGAAAGAAAAGCATGGCTGTGTTGCGTACCGTGGCTGCGCTGCTGTTTAGTTCCCTTTCTTTGTGTGTCTTGTTTATTCTGTGAGCTTGTCTCATAAGGGCCTGTATTCATCTCGGTCAAGATTTAAGAGCATTGTCTTAAATCGGCACATCCGCCTCAGAAAGCCCCAGCCAAAACCAGGCATTAGCCAGACGCTAAAAGACTGTGGAAAAGCTGTCTTTCAGGAACATTTGGAGAGGGCGGCAATTTGTGTTTCTGCGAGTAATGCGGGTTTATGAGATCTGCATAATTAAAAGGTATGGCAGAGAGGGAGAGAGATTCCCACTGCAGAACACATGCAGGGAGCTGAAGACAGTCCTGAACATTGGTGATTATAAAGCAAGCTTCAGACTTCCAGAGAAGGATGCTTCATCTTTAGAGCTGGTTGACCAGAATCAAGGTTTTATACACCAAGCAAAACAATGACGACCCATTCTGAAAATGTATTTCATAGAAGTATTAATATAGTTTTAACATCACATAGTATTAACTATGATTTAACATCACGTCTCTACTTAGATAGGCATAAAGGGACTTTCTCTGACTGGATGTACTGTACCGGGTCGAGCCATCAGATCCCACATCAGTACAGAGAGGAGGCATACAGTACAGCATGTACTCTTCACTCTCTCTACCACTCTCTCTCTATTTCACTCAGAGGAACTCCGTTCTTCAGGACTCTTCAGGTTTATTTTCCCCTCCTTTTAATTCACTCTTTATTGCTTGCAGAGAGCTCATTTCAATCTCAAAGCCGACATCTGTGGAGGCAAAGCAAGCTTTAAACGAGTCGAGTAAATCCTGTACCAAGAGGGATACTGAACAGAACAGCACAGGAGTTATATACAACAAAAGGAGAGAGGGAGAGAAAGATGGAGAGTGTGTGAGAAAGTGAGTGTTAAAGAGTTTTCAGGAAGGGTCAGACAGACAAAGTAGTGACCCATGCCCAAAGAAAGGCTGCGTTTATAACACCCAAAGGGCACTAACGAACAAGGACACGACGCAAAAAAGAAAAAGACCTTGTCGGAATGATTCAATTCATCTGCATTTCCTCAGTAAAAAAATTGACTGTTTTTGGCATGTGTTGCTGTTCTGAAGATGAGCGGAGTGGATTGTTGTTTTGTGTTGCCCATAGCTCGAGGCGTTTCATCCCTATTTAATTGCCCTTTGAGCCGGGGCCTGATCAATTCGATGGCAGGCTTCCTGACCACGAGCGCCAAGCTTTGAAGACATTCCTCCGGGGAGGAGGGGAGGGAGGATAGAGGAGGGGGAAGGGAGAGGAGGGGAGGAGGGGAGAGAGGGGAGAGAGGGGAGGGTCTCTCATCCATTTCATTCATCTAAAGGTTATTCAGATAGACGTACGCGGCCGGGACCGAGATGCCCCGAGAACTTCTTTCCCAAAACAATTTCTGCCCACCTGCCGCTGCGCAGGGGTTATTACAGAGGTAATGAGATAGAGCTGAGATATTCCCAGCTCCCGCCTGGCTGGGGCTGGAGAAGAGGAGAGTGGCCAGCTGTTATCGGGGCACTGGTGGGGTGCTTATCAGAGGTCAGAGCCCAGATGCAGGGCACCATGGGACAGATAGCACCCCCGCCCACCCGCCAAATAAATAACCTGTGTGATGGGCCGGGCCTCCAAAACGATGCAGTGGGCTGGGGCGTGTTCTGGAGCGACGGTCGGAGATGCTTCAGTTTCACCCTTCTGTAAGTGACTTTCACTTAACCTCCTTGGAGAAGTTGAAGACGACAGGTCCGTATACACCCTCAAAGAAGAGACAGGCTCAGAGAGAAGAGACAGGCTCAGTGAGAAGAGGCAGGCTCGGAGAGAAGAGGCATGCTTGGTGAGAAGAGGCATGATTGGTAAGAAGAGGCATGCTTGGTGAGAAGAGGCAGGCTCAGAGAGAAGAGGCATGCTTGGTGAGAAGAGGCAGGCTCAGAGAGAAGAGGCAGGCCCTCCTGATACCCACTGAGACCTCCAGCAGTCCAAGGTGAAATGTCCTGGCAGGGTGCTCCAGAGTTTAGACACTCAGACTAATAATAGGGCGCCTCTCATCGATTCGCTGGGAGTGATGGAGCCACCAGAGGAGAAACGAGGGGGAAAATAGTCCTCTACATCGTCACTAGCTCCTGACTGACTGACGGGTGGGGGGGTATCTGTTGTGTATCTCAAGTGTGTGTGGGTGTATGTATGATGTATAGACTCCTGTCTATGTACAGCATGGTAAACGTGTGTTAGTCAGCCACTCAGAGATAGGAGAGTGACCACTGAGAGGAGAGTGGTCCTGAATAGAGATGATAGCAGGAGAGAGGCAGAGAGTGGCCCATATTTAGCTGGAATACAGATAGACAGACAATTATACCATGTGTAAACAGAGGAGCCTATTGGAAGAGAGAGAGAGAGCGAGAGCGAGAGCGAGAGAGAGAGAGAGCGAGAGAGAGAGAGAGAGAGAGAGAGAGAGAGAGAGAGAGAGAGAGAGAGAAAGAGAGAGAGAGAGAGAGAAGCAGAGGCCTTTGCTCTTTCCCCACAGGTGTCCTGGCGGTGAGGCTGAAGTGCACCCAGGGTAACTGACACCTTCATTAATAAATTATCCCGTCATCTTCCTGCTCCTCCATTGTAATCATGTTCTTGTAATCCTCCCAACCAAGGTGCTTTTAACAAGGTGTAATGTAGTTGAAAGCCCAGGCATAATAATCTATCACAGATAGCGGGGCGGCCAGAGTAATAGAATGTCCAGTGTACATAATAAGCGGACGAGCTCTAATTCATCTGGGTTCGCTGGCCAAGAAATTGCTTGTTGGAGATAGGGATGGAGACTGTAGACAGTGGAGATGAGAGGGCAGGCTGACAAAATATCTCACCCCCTCGCATATCACTTAAAACAAACGCGTACGTGCATGTGTGTATATAATATATAAGGCAAATCTAAAATATTCCCTCTCCAAAAGCATAAAACAAGCCCAACTACAAACAGACAGCCTCAGTCATCCATACATTATGTGGATGTTGTTGAGACACTCTTGGCTAAAGAGTTCAACACAGACACATCTGGCCAACCAACATGACCTCGTCTCATTCCAAAATCATGGACATTAATATGGAGTTGGTCCCCCCTTTGCTGCTATAACAGCCTCCACTCCTCTGGGAAGGCTTTCCACTAGATGTTGGAACATTGCTGCGGGGACTTGCTTCCATTCAGCCACAAGAGCATTAGTGAGGTCAGGCACTGATGTTGGGCGATTAGGCCTGGTTCGCAGTCGGCATTCCAATTCATCCCAAAGGTGTTCGATGGGGTTGAGATTAGGGCTCTGTGCAGGCCAGTCAAGTTCTTCCACACCAACCTCGACAAACCATTTCTGTATGGACCTCGCTTTGTGCACAGGGGCATTGCCATGCTGTAACAGGAAATGGGCCTTCCCCAAACTGTTGCCACAAAGTTGGAAGCACAGAATCGTCTAGAATGTCATTGTATGCTGTAGCGTTAAGATTTTCCTTCACTGGAACTAAGGGGCCTAGCCCGAACCATGAAAAACAGCCCCAGACCATTATTCCTCCTCCACCAAACTTTACAGTTGGCACTATTCATTGGGGCAGGTAGCGTTCTCCTGGCATCCGCCAAACCCAGATTCATCCGTCGGACTGCCAGATGGTGAAGCGTGATTCATCACTCAAGAGAATGTGTTTACAATGCTCCAGAGTCCAATGGCGGCGAGCTTAAAAACAATCCAGCCGACACTTGGCATCGCGCATGGTGATCATAGGCTTGTGTGCGGCTGCTCGGCCATGGAAACCCATTTCATGAAGCTCCCAATGAACAGTTATTGTGCTGACGTTACTTTCGGAGGCAGTTTGGAACTTGATAGTGAGTGTTGCAATAGAGGACAGACGATTTTTACACGCTACGCGCTTCAGCACTCGGCGGTCCCGTTCTGTGAGCTTGTGTGGCCTACCACTTCGCGGCTGAGCCGTTGTTGCTCCTAGACATTTTCACTTCACAATAACAGCACTTATAGTTGACCGGGGCAGCTCTAGCAGGGCAGAAATTTGACAAACTGACTTGTTGGAAAGGTGGCATCCTATGACGGTGCCACGTTGAAAGTCACTGAGCTCTTCAGTAAGGCCATTCTACTGCCAATGTTTGTCTATGGAGATTGCATGGCTGTGTGCTCGATTTTATACAATTGTCAGCAACGGTGTGGCTGAAATAGCCAAATCCACTAATTTGAAGGGGTGTCTACATACTTTTCTATATAGTGTAGATACATATATGGTCATTTTCACTGCAATCTTTGCTCACTCGGCTAACGCGAGCTGCACAGCGGAAATGTCACTGAGTGGCTGTCATTTTTATAATTTGATTCATACCGTGTCAGAAATCTCCTTATGGCTCATGGCCTGCCAAAGTCAAAAATCCATCCAGAGCCGTCCGCCCGAGGTTAACCAGATCATTGTACATATTCTCCCTACCATTTCCTTTAATAACACTTTAGAGTTAGGAAATTGAATTTTGACGACCTTCCTCCCACCCTCATTTCTCTCAACCACAAATTCAGACGTCGACCACAGCGGTTAAATCACAATGAAAATAAATATAGCCTAAACTCCATATCCAAATCTAATTCATTTATAATATGATCAAATGTGGTTATTCTGGTCGTTTACCTTCAGCTACAGTACTTACCATGTCAGAGCCTCTGGATTTGACTCTATAAAATACAGCAATGGCAGTTTCAGAGAAATCAAAAAGAAAGTAGTTGTCATAAAACACACCAAAACATTTTCACCTTATCATTATCTGATTGAGAGACCCCCCCCCCCCTCCATCTCTCTCTAGCCCTCCAACGCTGAGATGTGTCTGAAGCAGTAGCCTCTTTCTCTCTCAGCCCGAGATCCTCCAATCACACCCGTTTGTGTGACATGGCTGCCTGCAGATGCCACATCCCATTTCACAATCAATGAACAGCTCAACTAGAACGGAGCTGATTGGGAGATTGGGGATGAAATCAAGTAGCATAGCTACTCCATATATACGAGGGGCTTCTCTTTCCCCTCGTCAGTCCCTCCAGGGCTGTGAAGTGCCTCCGGCACTCTGATCTGGAAAAACGTAAGGAGGGATCGTCTGGGATTTCAAGTAGCAACAGGTACTGTAGCAGGTCCTGGGGAAAAGGCTGTGGGGCTGAGAGGCTGTTTTAAGATGTGTCTAGAGAAGTCTGGGTCTCTTTTGTAGAGGGGGAATAGATATGAAGATTTGGTAGAATCAAGTGAAAGACGGGACACTCATTAACAGACAGACATGGTCCATCATGGACTTGGGTTGTTTCTGTTTATTTGGCTATTGCAACTCAAACCCTTTATGATGGTGACTCAGTGGATGTGTCCTGTGATGACCTGAGCTCAGAGATGCCTTTTGTCTCCTCATCCACTTAATGAGGCCCTTGATTAACAACTACGCTAGTTACGCAAACGACTAATCAGATGGTCTCTGTTTCCATGGCTACCAGAGAGTGTTGTTGCCACTCAGCCTGAACCTCTGTTAGTGAGGAAGTGACGGGGAGTGTTCCACTCTTCCCCTAGTTCCCTGGTTCTTAGAACAAAAGGTTTCAAGCCAGCAGGTTCCAAAGTACTCCTCATCCTTCTGGGTTCTTTCCTCATTCTGTGCTTTATTTTGTATTTATATATTCTAGCCAGATTCTGTGGGATTTTGTGTATGTACTGTATGAGGAGAGCTTTATGTATTTCAAGGTAAATAAAATATATCATGTTAAGGATTATATTTAGATTCAGAAAACATCAAATGAGGTGTATAAATTCATGAAAAACATGTCCCTAAAAGAACATTTGCATAGATTTAATGTATCGATTCCCCTGCCATCGCAAATTGACCATGCAACAGATTTCATAACTATTGTGAGGGATTTGTTTTTCAGCTTAATGTCTTTCCATACAGGCATATCTCCTCAAACAGAAATATCAACATATTTTATTATGATGACATCCACTAATCACGACAAATACAATTCCCTATCTCTAAAGCATATTTCTCAATGTAGCAGCTGAATGTTTTGCGGCTTCAAACAAGAATACAATTTCATTTTTTCCCCCCTTCAAACATTTCAATTTGGCATCTTTTACATGAGGCAACTGTTCATTAATCTCACTCAGAAAGGAGAACATGTGGTTTACAAGCTGGCTCCTGGATATTACAGAGGAGGGGAGCCTCAATGTCTATCCAGAGAGTGTGTGGTTGATCTTCTGGCTCATTGAAAGTGACACAGAGAGAAAGCACAGCGAATACTATGAAGACTATTTCATATGAACAGAATGTCTCATTATTCACATGCTTATAGCCAGGTGGGTACAAACAAAACAAACAGAGACAAATATGCAAACACTGTATATGTGTGTAGGTCACACACGTGCTGGCCCAGTGTCCACACACAGTGTTGATCAGTGCAGGGCAGGCCACACCAGGCTGGGCTGTGGCCAGTGGCCTCTGATAAGGCTTTCACATTGGCATTGTTCTCTGGAGAGAAAGGCGGTCTGAAATGAAATCTGAAGGTTGAAAGAGCCCATTTTCCCCTCTACCCCCTTGAGCTTATCTGTCAGGAGCACGATGGGGAGAGAAGAAGAAAAAGTCCAGCTAGGCCTCTGTGCCTCAGTCTCTGTTCTCTGTTGCTCTCCCCTTTCAATCTCCCCACTGTGAGAAAGCACCTTTAAACTGGATGCTATCTGCAGAAGAATTACAATCCAGGTCCAGTCAAGTCAAACCGTATTGCACTAAAGAGAATAGAAAAAAGCATTGAAAAATGACCTGCGTAGGACTTGTGCACTTAACTAGGTCTTTGTTGGATAGGACGTTCATTTAAAAATCATTAAATGTTGCATCAGGCAAGTTGATACCAAACCAATTCGTTTTTTTCTTTTCTGACCCTATTCTACCTTTTGTCTAAATTTTTCCATCTCTCTTTTTGAACTCCCTCTCTCCATTCTGCTTCCCTCCAGCCAACTGCCACCTGGGAGAATAGTTCTCATTAACCGTGTGCACCTGCACTCAATGCCGTCTCAAGGCAGAAAAATTCTACCTCTGTGTCAAATGGATTCTTTTATGTGCTCATGTTGCTTAATGCTGATTGTAACCTATTGGGTCTGCCTCCCCCCTCTCTCTCTCTTCTCACTTACGAGGGAATCAAGTGAAGATTGATTACCTTTGATTTTAGAATTTCGTTCACAAGAAGTGGTGGCAGCTTGATACGATGAGGGGAGGTATTTTCAGCCTTTCTACCTGAGAGGTATTTTCAGCCTTTCTACATCAGTTTTGCCAGTGACTTGGGAGATGCAATTGCATTTGCAAACGCACGCAGTCACCGCTCCCAGGGTATCCCTAAGAAATAACATTAACACTACAATGAGGAAGGGAGAGAGCGAGAGCGAGAGCGAGAGCGAGAGCGAGAGCGAGAGCGAGAGCGAGAGAGATAGAGAGAGAGAGAGCGCAGACTTTCTCTCTTTTTGGACAACTTAATAAGACGAGCATCAACAGGACCAACAACAGCCAGTAGACAGACAGTCAGACAGACAGACAGACAGACAGTCAGACAGACAAGATGGGGAGGAGAGGAACTTCAAGCCTATTAATTAATCTTCCCGAAGAGGCAGAAAGAAGCAAGGAGGAGTTGGAAGGACCAGAGCGAAGAGCAGGGTTGATGCCAGGACAGGACAGAGGGATTTCTCTTCACCTCTCCCTCCCCTCGGGGAGGAGATCTATAAAGCACTGTCTCTGTCCGCCCGCCTGTAATTAGATGTGTTGGAGAGAAACTGTATCAATACTTGGCATCCATGGCTGAGAGAGCGTGCTCACGCCTGGGCCGTCGGCACCACCGATATCGGGTGTCTATTCCTCCTTGTTTAAGAGCCAGCAGGTTCCAAAGTACTCCTCATCCTTCTGGGTTCTTTCCTCATTCTGTGCTTCATTTTGTATTGATATATTCTAGCCAGATTCTGTGGGATTTTGTGTATGTACTGTATGAGGGGAGCTTTATGTATTTCAAGTTAATAAAATATATCATGTTAAGGATTATATTTAGATTCAGAAAACATCAAATGAGGTGTATAAATTCATGAAAAACATGTCCCTAAAAGAACATTTGCATAGATTTAATTTATCGATTCCCCTGCCATCGCAAATTGACCATGCAACAGATTTCATAACTATTGTGAGGGATTTGTTTTTCAGCTTAATGTCTTTCCATACAGGCATATCTCCTCAAACAGAAATATCAACATATTTTATTATGATGACATCCACTAATCACGACAAATACAATTCCCTATCTCTAAAGCATATTTCTCAATGTAGCAGCTGAATGTTTTGCGGCTTCAAACAAGAATACAATTTCATTTTTCCCCCCCTTCAAACATTTCAATTCGGCATCTTTTACATGAGGCAACTGTTCATTAATCTCACTCAGAAAGGAGAACATGTGGTTTACAAGCTGGCTCCTGGATATTACAGAGGAGGGGAGCCCCAATGTCTATCCAGAGAGTGTGTGGTTGATCTTCTGGCTCATTGAAAGTGACACAGAGAGAAAGCACAGCGAATACTATGAAGACTATTTCATATGAACAGAATGTCTCATTATTCACATGCTTATAGCCAGGTGGGTACAAACAAAACAGAGAGAGAGAGAGAGAGAGAGAGAGAGCGCAGACTTTCTCTCTTTTTGGACAACTTAATAAGACGAGCATCAACTGGACCAACAACAGCCAGTAGACAGACAGTCAGTCAGTCAGACAAGATGGGGAGGAGAGGAACTTCAAGCCTATTAATTAATCTTCCCGAAGAGGCAGAAAGAAGCAAGGAGGAGTTGGAAGGACCAGAGCAAAGAGCAGGGTTGATGCCAGGACAGGACAGAGAGATTTCTCTTCACCTCTCCCTCCCCTCGGGGAGGAGATCTATAAAGCACTGTCTCTGTCCGCCCGCCTGTAATTAGATGTGTTGGAGAGAAACTGTATCAATACTTGGCATCCATGGCTGAGAGAGCGTGCTCACGCCTGGGCCGTCGGCACCGCCGACATCGGGTGTCTATTCCTCCTTGTTTAAGAGGAGTGCTTATTTCAAGGTTGTTGTGCTTGACAAGACTTTCCTATCTGGAGGGCCTAAAGCATGTCGAAGCAGAGCTGAGACAATGACCTTGTGTCATTATATTCATACAGTATCAAGAAAGGAAAGAGTGATTTGAGGGGAAAGGAACAGAAAGAAAAAACAGCCATTCACAGACATTTTTACATTTACATTTTAGTCATTTAGCAGACGCTCTTATCCAGAGCGACTTACAGTTAGTGAATACATATATTTTTTTTATACTGGCCCCCCGTGGGAATCGAACCCACAACCCTGGCGTTGCAAACGCCATGCTCTATCAACTGAGCTACATCCCTGAGCTACATCACAGCTCTCCATTTACATGCTGGCACTTATAGTTGAAAAGGAAAACATAAACACTGATTGAATAAACAATGTATAGCATTTATAATGAGAGGGAAAACAGAGGCGTAAACCGTAACACTTACACTCATCTATTATTACTGCAATTGTAATTAAAACAGAAGTGACTGTGAGCTGGGAATACGGCATACAGCTTCTGGCATACAGCTTCCAAACAATGTATAGCATTTATAATGAGAGGGAAAACAGAGGCGTAAACCGTAACACTTACACTCATCTATTATTACTGCAATTGTAATTAAAACAGAAGTGACTGTGAGCTGGGAATACGGCATACAGCTTCTGGTGGCACTGCCCCCCCCCCCCCCCCATCTTTGTCTTCTTATCAATGAATGTTCCAATAATATGGCTTCCTTGTTGCAGGTTATTAGCATTTTGATTGAACGTCTGAAACACAAAGTGAGTGCTGTGGTGTCTAATGTCAGAGGATTGTCTTCCAGTGCCTCTCCATTCACATCCACTGGCGCCTGTCTGTCACGTTCATCTGACAAAACGACAGCAAGGGAAGGGAAGGGAGGGAGGGAGGGAGGGAGGGAGAGAGGGAGAGGGAGGGAGAGAGGGAGGGAGAGAGGGAGGGAGCCCCTGAGAGGTGGAAGAAAGAAAGACGCAAAAGAAGAGAAACCAGAGGGCAGAGGAGAGGAAGGAGTGAAACGAGGGATGTGTGTGGGCAGACCTGAGGGGAATGGAAGTAGAGCATGGCGCTTGCAACGCCAGGGTTGTGGGTTAGTTTCCCACGGGGGTCCAATATGAAAATGTATGCACTCACTAACTGTAAGTCGCTCTGGATAAGAGCGTCTGCTAAATGACTAAAATGTAAAAATGTAAATGTAAATAGAGAAATAAAAGGATCACAGAGGGATGTGTGGGAGAGAAATGAATAAACAAGCAGTACAGGGAGAGACTAGGACCCAACTAACTGAGGACCAGAGAATAGGGTCAGAGATGGAGAATACACAGGAAGGATTTTGAAAGAACACACACTCATCACACATAACCTAGCCTATGCGGAGTCGCCAGAAAACGCTAACATCCGTTATTCAGAGATACAGTATTTTCAATGTAACTTCAGTTTCCCCTGAAAAATGGAAGTGGGAACTCTGCTCAGGCGTCTTTCTACGCCTGCTTCGTTAGGTTGCACATAACCCAATGACTGACATGGGGTTGATAAATTAAAGAGGCAACTTCCCAAAAACAATGAAACTCTGTGTAAAGGCATATGCTGTTTGTCATCCAAATTGAAAGTGTCATCTATTAAAACATATGTCACACAGGACTTTAAAACAAATTGCATGCGTGTAGTGGAGTTCCTTAAAAGCAATGGTAGGCAGTGGCTGTAAGCAAGGTTGTGAGAGTGGTTGTAAAAGCAACTTGTGCTGTGATGTGCCTGTGAGCCCTGCTTTGACACTCTACCCCCGAAGGGAGGAAGCTTAGCACTCCTCTCCTCTCCTCTCCTCTCCTCTCCTCTCCTCTGCTCTCCTCTGCTACTTTTCTCTGCTCTCCTAGCTTCTCTACTCCTCCCCTCCCCTCTCACAGTAAGGTTCTCCAGTCTGAGGGGCTCTCTGCTCTACCCTGCTCCTCCTCTCACTGACTGACAGCCATGCTAGCACAGGCACATGGTGAAACACAGCCAACACTTCAAGACTTTCAAAGAGAATCAGTGCAACAGTCCCCTGTCTATATCTTCATATATATTCTGGTGTAAAATCAAAGCTTCGCTCTGTTGTTGCTCTGTTCCCTCAGAAGTGTGCTCTTAGTTATATTGAGAGTGAACAGAAGAGGTAGGGTTTCTGGAAGGCAGGTCTATTGGAGGTTTGTGGGAAAAGGAGGAGCAATGTACATGTAACATACAGCAGTTGAGATGAAACCGGGAAGAATTGGTTGCAATTGGCATCATGATGACCATCGCATCATCAGTCACCAGATAGATACCATGCATAGTTCCAGGTTGGATTGAACCCCTTCAGTAGAGAAGGACCCTTTAGTTTTGGAGAGATGGATATATTGAAAAAAGAGACAATTACATGTAATAGACTGGGGGAGAGAGAGAGAACTATCTATGCTACTGTGCAGCTGGAGCATTAAACTAGCCAATGAGCAATTAGTCATCTCTGAGAGAGGCACCTTACAACAGTTATGGCCAATGTCCTGAGTGAACAGAGCCATCACTCCACAGCTAGACTGGATACATAGTCCTTACAGAGCTAGACTGGATATATAGTCCTTACATAGCCAGACTGTATACATGGCCCTTACAGAGCTAGACTGGATATATAGTCCTTACAGAGCTAGACTGGATATATAGTCCTTACAGAGCTAGACTGGATATATAGTCCTTACAGAGCTAGACTCGATATATAGTCCTTACAGAGCTAGACTGGATATATAGTCCTTACAGAGCTAGACTCGATATATAGTCCTTACAGAGCTAGACTGGATATATAGTCCTTACAGAGCTAGACTGGATATATAGTCCTTACAGAGCTAGACTGGATATATAGTCCTTACAGAGCTAGATGCACGGAGCATTGGAATACAGGAAGAAGAGGACAAGATGATATTTGGATTGCCCATGTGAGGCCACTTGTGACGGTGATGGTGCTCAGTCGGGGGTAGACCTCTGAGGGGTGTGTGTGTGTGTGTGTGTGTGTGTGTGTGTGTGTGCGCGCGCGTGCGTGTGTGTGTGTGTGTGCGGAGGGCAGAGTATGTGAGCGGAGTTGTGTGGTTGGAAATCCCGCTCATGGAGCTGTGCACACCGCTCCAGCGCTCCACGTCCTATCCAACTGCTCCGCTAAAATACGCTCCTCGCTGAAAGAAAAAAAAACTACTGCTCCAAATTCGCTCCATTGATATAAATCCCAATTTAACCAACACCCATCTATTTTTGTGACTACCTGGACCTACCATTTGGTTTTCAAGTATTGAAACCAAACCATATGATATGAATGAAAAATATTTTAATAAACCTGAATGAAAAAACGTGAATGTAAGAAGCGCTCATCCTTTCAAAAAGGCTACATGTCATATTAAACAGCATATAAAAACTTTAAATAGGTCAGGAGCCAGACAGGGAGCCTAAGAAGGAACGAAAATAATTTATTTAGGAAATATTATTTAAATTATTTCAAGGCTATATAGCCTGTAAAAAAACACATTGTGAAGCATTTGTGAGTGTGACACACTAGGCTGGTAGGGAGTCGGGACATTAAGCGCTCAGCATTTAAACAACATTTTGTTGTATTAAATCATTATAGTCTATACATAGCGCATATAGGCTGTAACTTACTTAGAATTAAATACAAATTAAATGGAAAATGCCTTATTAGGCTCAGTCTACAGTGCCTTTGAATTCATTTTTAGAAACACGAGTCTGTGGCTTCAGGCTCATGTGATGGTGTATATACAGTTGAAGTCGGAAGTTTACATACACCTTAGCCAAATACATTTAAACTCAGTTTTTCACAATTACTGACATTTAATCCTAGTAAAAATTCCCTGTCTTAGGTCAGTTAGGATCACCACTTTATTTTAAGAATGTGAAATGTCAGAATAATAGTAGAGAGAATGATTTATTTAAGCTTTTATTTCTTTCATCACATTCCCAGTGGGTCAGAAGTTTACATACACTCAATTAGTATTTGGTAGCATTGCCTTTCAATTGTTTAACTTGGGTCAAACGTTTTGGGTAGCCTTCCACAAGCTTCCCACAATAAGTTGGGTGAACTTTGGCCCATTCCTCCTGACAGAGCTGGTGTAACTGAGTCAGGTTTGTAGGCCTCCTTGCTCGCACAAGTTTTTTCAGTTCTGCCCACAAATTTTCTATAGGATTGAGGTCAGGGCTTTGTGATGGCCACTGCAATACCTTGACTTTGTTGTCCTTAAGCCATTTTGCTTTGGAAGTATGCTTGGGGTCATTGTCCATTTGGAAGACCCATTTGCAACCAAGCTTTAACTTCCTGACTGATGTCTTTAGATGTTGCTTCAATATATCCACATAATTTTCCTTCCTCATGATGCCATCTATTTTGTGAAGTGCACCAGTCCCTCCTGCAGCAAAGCACCCCCACAGCACCCCCGTGCTTCACGGTTGGGATGGTGTTCTTCGGCTTGCAAGCTCCCCCTTTTTCCTCCAAACATAACGATGTTATTTATGGCCAAACAGTTATATTTTTGTTTCATCAGACCAGAGGACATTTCTCCAAAAAGTACGATCTTTGTCCCATTGTGCAGTTGCAAACCGTAGTCTGGCTTTTTTATGGCGGTTTTGGAGCAGTGGCTTCTTCCTTGCTGAGCGGCCTTTCAGGTTGTGTCGATATACAGTGGGGAGAACAAGTATTTGATACACTGCCGATTTTGCAGGTTTTCCTCCGTACAAAGCATGTAGAGGTCTGTAATTTTTATCATAGGTACACTTCAACTGTGAGAGACGGAATCTAAAACAAAAATCCAGAAAATCACATTGTATGATTTTTAAGTAATTAATTTGCATTTATTGCATGACATAAGTATTTGATCACCTACCAATCAGTAAGAATTCCGGCTCTCACAGACCTGTTAGTTTTTCTTTAAGAAGCCCTACTGTTCTCCACTCATTACCTGTATTAACTGCACCTGTTTGAACTCGTTACCTGTATAAAAACACCTGTCCACACACTCAATCAAACAGACTCCAACCTCTCCACAATGGCCAAGACCAGAGAGCTGTGTAAGGACATCAGGGATCAAATTGTAGACCTGCACAAGGCTGGGATGGGCTACAGGACAATAGGCAAGCAGCTTGGTGAGAAGGCAACAACTATTGGCGCAATTATTAGAAAATGGAAGAAGTTCAAGATGACGGTCAATCACCCTCGGTCTGGGGCTCCATGCAAGATCTCACCTCGTGGGGCATCAATGATCATGAGGATGGTGAGGGATCAGCCCAGAACTACACGGCAGGACCTGGTCAATGACCTGAAGAGAGCTGGGACCACAGTCTCAAAGAAAACCATTAGTAACACACTACGCCGTCATGGATTAAAATCCTGCAGCGCACGCAAGGTCCCCCTGCTCAAGCCAGCGCATGTCCAGGCCCGTCTGAAGTTTGCCAATGACCATCTGGATGATCCAGAGGAGGAATGGGAGAAGGTCATGTGGTCTGATGAGACAAAAATATAGCTTTTTGTTCTAAACTCCACTCGACCGTGTTTGGAGGAAGAAGAAGGATGAGTACAACCCCAAGAACACCATCCCAACCGTGAAGCATGGAGGTGGAAACATCATTCTTTGGGGATGCTTTTCTGCAAAGGGGACAGGACGACTCCACCGTATTGAGGGGAGGATGGATGGATGGGGCCATGTATCGCGAGATCTTGGCCAACAACCTCCTTCCCTCAGTAAGAGCATTGAAGATGGGTCGTGGCTGGGTCTTCCAGCATGACAACGACCCGAAACACACAGCCAGGGCAACTAAGGAGTGGCTCCGTAAGAAGCATCTCAAGGTCCTGGAGTGGCCTAGCCAGTCTCCAGACCTGAACCCAATAGAAAATCTTTGGAGGGAGCTGAATGTCCGTATTGCCCAGCGACAGGAGGAGTGGGCCAAAATCCCTGCTGCAGTGTGTGCAAACCTGGTCAAGACCTACAGGAAATGTATGATCTCTGTAATTGCAAACAAAGGTTTCTGTACCAAATATTAAGTTCTGCTTTTCTGATGTATCAAATACTTATGTCATGCAATAAAATGCAAATTCATTACTTAAAAATCATACAATGTGATTTTCTGGAATTTCTTTTTTTGATTCCGTCTCTCACAGTTGAAGTGTACCTATGATAAAAATGACAGACCTCTACATGCTTTGTAAGTAGGAAAACCTGCAAAATTGTATTAAATACTTGTTCTCCCCACTGTAGGACTCATTTTACTGTGGATATAGATAGTGTTGTACCTGTTTCCTCCAGCATCTCCACAAGGTCCTTTGCTGTTGTTCTGGCATTGATTTTCACTTTTCGCACCAAAGTACGTTCATCTCTAGGAGACAGAACGCGTCTCCTTCCTGAGTGGTATTACGGCTGCGTGGTCCCATGGTGTTTATACTTGCGTACTATTGTTTGTACAGATGAACGTGGTACCTTCAGGCATTTAGAAATTGCTCCCAAGGATGAACCAGACTTGTGGTGGCTGATTTCTTTTGATTTTCCCATGATGTCAAGCAAAGAGGCACTGAGTCTGAAGGTAGGCCTTGAAATACATCCACAGGTACACCTCCAATTGACTCAAATGATGTCAATTAGCCTATCAGAAGCTTCTAAAGCCATGACATCATTTTCTGGAATTTTCCAAGCTGTTTAAAGGCACAGTCAACTTAGTGTATGTAAACTTCTGACCCACTGGAATTGTGATACAGTGAATTATAAGTGAAATAATCTGTCTGTAAACAATTGATGGAAAATGTCCTCTGTCCTAACCGACTTGCCAAAACTATAGTTTGTTAACAAGAAATTAGTGGAGTGGTTGAAATACGAGTTTTAATGACTCCAACCTAAGAGTATGTAAACTTCCGACTTCAACTGTATATCCTCTCCTCACCTGCAGAGCCACTGGGGATGCTAAACACCCTTTGGCCACTCTTGCCAGGCTGGGCGGAGATGCAGAGTTGTTATTTATTTTTTATTTTTTTATATAGGTAGGGCTAAAGGTTTTTAGGCAAAATAACTCAATCAAAACAGAAAACTACTTGAAAGTTGGAATATGCCAAATCAATTAGCAAAATCAATTATGGCCTATTGTATAGATAAAACTAACATAGCAAAAATGAAAGAAACTTTTAAGAGATCTGATTTTTACTTCATAAATATTTTTGCTACAATGTCACACTTAATTAGCTACCCACCTCTTCTTTTCTTTTAGCATGTGCACGTAGTAAGTACACCATCATGCTTTCGGGATACGTGTCAGATTCCACAATGATTCTTTAGTTGTGGACACTACATCACCGCACTCCCACTCTTGCGCATGATCCTCATCTTTGTAAGACACCTTGATTTTTCACCTATGTGTTTTATCAGTTTCTTTATGAAAATATTTAGTGAACTCCATGACAGTAGCGAAAGCCAGGGGCTATAGCAGCACACAAGTAGACTACAAATGCATGCTGGGCCGGGCATGCCCTGAGCTAGTGAAGTAAATGCTACTGGAGCGAAATTGGAACGGGCGAGAAGGCCAATGCTCCAGCCTATGGGAATCTCACGCCACGCTCCAGTCAAATTGGGCACGCTCCGCTACTCGCTCCGCTACTCGCTCCGCTTACATACTCTGGCGGAGGGGGGTTAATAATGCATACGCCAATCATGGGACCCTGTGAAGTCATTATTGGGGCGGACTGTGTGGCGCTGAGGCCACGTGGCCCAAAAAGCAGCTGGGTATTACCACTGTTATATTATTTATCAAAACCATTTCCACATCAAGTGGCTGGGCCCTCGGTGGCAGCTGCTCCCAACGGCTCCCATGGTGCTCTGGGGCACGGCACTGCCAATCAGTTGGGCTCACGCTGGGCTGCCAATCAAATCAACTAGGGGGTGACAGCCACCACAAAGACGGTCCAATCACCAGAGGGAAGCGCGCCCTCTTTAGCCAATCACAGCAGCTAAGGTTAGACATGCCAATCAGCCGAGGATATCAACAGGAAGTGATGAGGTTAATTGTGAGCTGGTCAGGGGGTAACAAGACCTGGAAGGTTCAGCCACTGTAGGGAATCCGAAGTGGCATTTCAGCCCAGAGCCGACCCGAGAGGCTTCCTTTATTTGTGCAGACAGTCAGTCAGAACAGCAGCTAGAGAGTGGAAAAGGCCTGTAGCGTTTCCTTTTACATCTGTACTCAGCCAGCATGGGGCCTGCAGCAGCCTTGCACTGGGAACACAACCAGACAACAACAGACACAAACTCAATCTGACTGAATCCTCTAATGCCACGTCGTCAATGATATTTGTTTTTTCAACTCATCTACAATACAATATTCCTCTTCCAGGGCATATCACAAACACTTGTTTCTGAAATCTCCCGGCTTTCAGCTGAGTACCTCGGCTAATGATAATTACGACATTATATATTTATCAAGCTGCCTGTCGCTCTGAGGCCTTTCCTTTCCTGGTACTAGTTAGGTAGTGAAGTGTGTCTCCACTGAATCAAGCATAATTTCCAAGTCTAATGTCTGCCCTTTTTCTAAGAGAATGCTGGAGATAAAATGAGGAGACTGTAGGCTCTGTGTGTAATGGTTTCAGACAAGTGTTTTCTGAAGGCCAATTAACAACCATGGTAGTTGACTTTACACACACAGGCACAGACAAATATTCCCGATTTAGCCAACTCAGGTGTACTAATCTAAATCTATTGTCAATCTCAGTGTAGGAAAAAACAGTAGTGGTCAAAAGAGAATGGTCATAAGAAAATATCAAATGAAATCATCACACAGTAGGAAAAAAGAGAAATGCCATATAAAAGTGGAACGTTACATCATTATAACAGAATATTCCACAGAGCTGAGAGACACTCCCTCCAGTTCAGTTTGACAAAGCCCTGCTCTTCAACTCTAAACATGGGGAATGATTCATCCCCATGTTTCACCCTCCCGCTCTTCTCCTCCACTCAGACGTCATAAATCAGGTTCCATATATACTTCCTGGCTGGTTAGTGAGTGAGTCCAGCTCCTCTACTAGTTCAGCTAGAGATCTGGACTGGTTAAGTAACCTGCATGGAACACAAAAATGAAGGTCAAGCCCATTATGATTGTTTGGGGTAAACTGAACCATCTACCCTTACACAGTAAACACCCTTGGGGCCGGTTGCACCAGTTGGGTGTAAAAAAGTTGGTCTTAAATGCTAAATTGGGCGTAGCTACATCCAACTTTGGGATCAGAATTTACACCTCTTGCACCAACCAAAAATAAGACTAGTAGGGCAATTGTGGGATTATGTTCCTTCCACACCGCGAGTAGAAAGCGGTCTGGAGGATGAGCAGGGTTCAGGATGGGAAGGCTGTGTCATGGCCCTGGGTGCGGGGGAGTGTTAGTTACACTGGGAAACTAGCTGCCCAGCCTGAAGGACAATGGCACACACACAACCACCTTCAGCTGGAATCTAGAGTGACTGAACTCATTACTGTCAATGTCACTATGATTAGACCTCCAATTAAGCACGTACGAGGGACATGCATATGATTAGCTATGATATTTCAATGACACTTCATACTAAACGCTAATATTGGGCTGAAATAAAATCTAACTAGCTGCCCACCAAAATATGCTATTAACAGCTAGCTAACAGAGAGGGCTGGCGTAAACCTTTGAAATGGTGCCAGGAAAGGTATATCTATTTTCATTTGCTTAGGGATCTTTGTCACTTTAACGTGTCTCGTTGTGTGCGGGGGAAGTATTGCTGTTATTTCTCAAAAGGGCAAGAGGCTTCAGCCACAGACACACTGGGACCTCTGGTGGGTTTGAAAGACCTTCGGAGGCGAATCGACGGCACACGGAGGCGCTTCTATTGTTTGCACAGCGACCGCAACATTGTCACAGTTCCGACAGGACGGGGAGTCAGCAGAAATAGGAGAATGCCCTGAGGGACGTCACTTTACACAGGAGGGTGACGGTGACAGAGCTTCTGAGAAGAAAACCCTGGGGCTTATAGAGGAGGGTGAAACTGTACAGTACTTTCAGATAGAAATGTATAATGTGTATAGTCGCTTTGGATAAAAGCGTCTGCTAAATGGCATATTATTATTATTATTATAGAACAAACATGAGTACGTCATGTAGAATGTGGGATCGTCAGATCGTCATGTTAAACTGTTTTTAATGTTACACCGCATTGAATAAAGCCCCTGGATACAAAGTCCTGTGGCAAAGCCAGGCTGAATACAACAACAAACAAAGACAAATTCTCTCTGTTTTAGTTTAGTTGCCACAGGACTTTGTATCCTGCACCAACCAGTTAAAACCGGTTCTTTGCAACTGGAGAGCTTTTGTGTTGCTGATGGAATGGCAGAGAAGCTGATCTGTAATTGTTGGAGGTAGGGTGCTTCTGAAGGCTCCACCCTGAGTCAGGGCAGGTGAACACGGGTCCACAACGTCCCAGAGTCCCCCTCCCAAAGTGAGCTCCAATCACCCTCCAGCTGACAGAGAACAGGAAGGAGATGCTGCATTACAGCAATCAGCTCATCCAAGCCATGTTCCCACTGTTGTTCTGTGTGGGTTTCCTGTAATCCCAAAGCAAATACAAGCCCTGTGTTTAAGATAAGGGGACATGTGGTTTCAAACGGTACTTTCCCTAATCACCACCATTCTTGTTTTGGTGGATGATATTTTGTGGTCTTGTAGACTACATAGAACACATTGGACTTTCACTGGGAAAATGTGGCAATAATATTCTCACAAACTAGGCTCTCACACACCTTTCCCAGTGGTGGTTGTTACCAGAGTGCTGTGACATTAGATTCAGTCCCTACTGCTGATATGGGGCCTGCATCTTGTCGTCCCTGAGCTACCAGTCCAGATAAACAGATTACAGGCCCACACATACACTCTCCCCTCCCACTGTCACTCACATTATACACTCTCCCCTCCCACTGTCACTCACATTATACACTCTCCCCTACCACTGTCACTCACATTATACACTCTCCCCTACCACTGTCACTCACATTATACACTCTCCCCTACCACTGTCGTTCACATTATACACTCTCCCCTCCCACTGTCACTCACATTATACACTCTCCCCTCCCACTGTCACTCACATTATACACTCTCCCCTACCACTGTCACTCACATTATACACTCTCCCCTACCACTGTCACTCACATTATACACTCTCCCCTACCACTGTCGTTCACATTATACACTCTCCCCTCCCACTGTCACTCACATTATACACTCTCCCCTCCCACTGTCACTCACATTATACACTCTCCCCTACCACTGTCACTCACATTATACACTCTCCCCTACCACTGTCACTCACATTATACACTCTCCCCTACCACTGTCGTTCACATTATACACTCTCCCCTCCCACTGTCACTCACATTATACACTCTCCCCTACCACTGTCACTCACATTATACACTCTCCCCTACCACTGTCGTTCACATTACATACACTCTCCCCTACCACTGTCACTCACATTATACACTCTCCCCTACCACTGTCGTTCACATTACATACACTCTCCCCTCCCACTGTCGTTCACATTATACACTCTCCCCTACCACTGTCACTCACATTATACACTCTCCCCTACCACTGTCGTTCACATTACATACACTCTCCCCTCCCACTGTCGTTCACATTATACACTCTCCCCTCCCACTGTCGTTCACATTATACACTCTCCCCTACCACTGTCACTCACATTATACACTCTCCCCTACCACTGTCGTTCACGTTATACACTCTCCCCTACCACTGTCGTTCACATTATACACTCTCCCCTACCACTGTCGTTCACATTATACACTCTCCCCTACCACTGTCGTTCACATTATACACTCTCCCCTACCACTGTCGTTCACGTTATACACTCTCCCCTACCACTGTCGTTCATGTTATACACTCTCCCCTACCACTGTCGTTCACGTTATACACTCTCCCCTACCACTGTCGTTCACATTATACACTCTCCCCTACCACTGTCGCTCACATTCTCTCTGCTCTCCTTTGATTCTGCTTCAAGGGACATGTCCAATCACCACAGAGAAATCTGTGAAGTTTAAGTGTATTCTATTGATCAAATGCAACAGTGCCATTGTGTTTGTTATTGATCATGATTGTTAGTAGCTGCTATGTTGTGACAGTGCTACAATATAAATAATTGTGTTTCAAGAACAAAATTAATTACCTTAAACGTTTAACCTGTTTAAAATATCAAATATTACACTGTTCCAAGCATTGTTGAATCTTTATGAGACATCTCACACTATCATTTTGGTTTTCTGTCGTATGTGGTTGGCATTTTGTTTTATATTGTATGTCTTAATACATCCATTCACAGCAGTAACTGTTTCATTGGGTTTCATCATTAGCTGATGTTAAAATATTTAGAAAAGAAGATCACCCAGACATACATAGACGCACATGTCAGGACGAAGACAGGAAGCATTTTAAGACTACTGAGAAGCACCCAGAAAGTTCAATTTCATCCCTGACTGTCCTCGTATGCGTCCTCCAGGGAGAGGCCTTTGTGAGGACGTCTTTTAGCAGTAATTTCATCAGTCACCTCGCCACACGCTGAAGGACACTGTTGAATACTTCACATGAGTGTCAGGAGTGGAAGAACAGGCTGCAGCGGATCTTTCACACACGTCACACAGCCGAACATCAACACACACAGCTGTGATGCCCGGTATATTCCAGCTAGAAGTACTACTTTACCTAACACACTACTTATTAATCCTAGAGAGAGAGTGTGGACGTTTTGAGGCAGACAATGATGACTCACCCAGCTGACAGTCTCAGTCTCTGAATAGCAGTGATATCAGTGTGAATAGGGGAGCTCTCCTGCCTCTCTGAATAGCCAAAGCACAGTGTTTACTTTGATGTGACACATCCATTCAAACGCTATCCTCAGATGCTGCATTTTTTTTTATGGCTCTTTGCTTCGCCAATACAATAGCGGTTTGTGTGCCAGTCAATTCACTGAGGGGAACTGGACAATTACTGGCAGGCTATTCTAAATGTAACCTCCAGGACCCTGGTTAACAGCTAGGGTAATGGAGGGGGGATGAGCGGAGAGGACCATCAGAACAGACAGAGCGAAACAAAAGGACAATCATACGCATTCCAAATGCAGAACGGATTAGAGTGAAACGCATCTGCTGCAAAACCACAGCGGCAACGGCAATTGTGAAACATCACTGTCTCACTTTGAGTTCAGGGAACAGAAGGGTATTTTATTCTCTCACCATCATAGAAATGTTTTGCCCTTACCGCCATTGTCTGACTATCGAGCTGGATGTTTACAAGTCGTATTCTTAATAGCCGTGACAGTTGTGTTGTTGACCCCGGTGCCCCGCACTCCAATCAAACCAATCACACAGCCAGAGGAGAATAAACAGGCCTTTTCCTCCACGTTAAACAATACTAGCACCGGGTAAAACACTTTTAACCTAAGCCTGACCCCACTACGCCTCTCTCTCTCTCTACCTAACCCCTCTCTATCTGTCCCTCCCTCCCTCTCTCCAACCTCCAATTTCAGTCTGTAGAGAGAGTCAGGTTCCTTGAAACACCCCCAGTGCCCCTGTTCCACTAGCTCGTAGCTTTGGCCACCAAGCGTGCCCTGTGGGAGTGTTCCTAGTCGTTTCATACTTAACAACCAGAACTACAGAGGAGAGGGACCGCTGAATCCTGAGTGGAGCAGAGGACCCTGGGAATATGAGTTCTAGGAGCTCATGAAGTATGCATGGAGCTAATGTACGTGTGAGTTGCAAAGTCCATACGGCATTCAAATCACTGTTTTATAAACAGCAGCATTTATTCAATTGATAACACCTTTGAACATATTGTTTTAAAACCATTTATTGGAATGACTCAAATAAAGGAAAATGTTTTTAAAAATTGCAGCTGACACACTAAACACAGTAGAAACACACGTCACACACAGCACACTACTTTGGGACACAATGCTGTCCGCTAAGCAGAAAGACATGATAGACCTGTTGTTTTCAGGCTGCTGCTATTAAGGAGTGGTGATGCACTCCTGTGTACAGATGTGAACTTGACTGTCTCCAGCATATTTTGGCTCATTATTTAAAAAGAAGATGGAGAACAAGCTATATGATGAAAAAAACCAGAGTTTTGGCGTAGGTACAGCCGACTAGCGTTAGCTAACGCTACTACAGTAATTGTTATTTTTTACTAATCGATATATCGTAAAAATATTATAATGTGATATGTGCGTGTGTGTGTGTGTGTGTGTGTGTGTGTGTGTGTGTGTGTGTGTGTGTGTGTGTGTGTGTGTGTTCGTGCGTGCGTGCGTGCGTGCGTGCGTGCGTGCGTGCGTGTGTGCGTGCGTGCGTGTGCGTGTGTGTGAGTGCACGTGAGCTCTTTTGTGTAGATCCAGTGAAAAAAAGTAGGAAAAACAGGCCAGCAGGTTTTAGTGTGGAGCCAGCGTTCTCTGTCTTTGGAAAGTCCTCTGCTTTAAAGAGAAGCCTCCCCTCTAAAGCCAGATAAGGCCTGGAGATAAGAGGGGGAGATAAATGCAAGCACGTCTCCGGCTCAGCCCACTATCAGCAGTGATATCGGACCACACAGACCCTCTCTGTTCCGTAACCCTTTCCTCCTAGTCAGCCCCCAAAACGCCTGGCCAGATCCCTATCAACACATTACATGATGGGGGAAAGGGCTAGAGGGGGAGGCAGGCCAATTAAATTCACAGTGAATAAAACAACCATAGGGTGAATCTAGTGTTTGTGCATGCATGTATAGGGGTCTTGCATATGTCTCAGGACATTGCAGGCAGGAGCATGTTGAATGGCGGGAGCACCTTGGGTATACAGCGTGGAGAATGCTACTGATAACAGAATGGGCTTAGCATGGATTGGTGGGGAGAGTGAACCTATCTATTGGACAACATTGGTCTTGACCTTGAGGAGTAGAATCCTTGAGGAAATCCTGTCATTGTGGTACCATGATGTGGCGCACAGAGCCCACATGTTAATTGAACTGGCTACAGAGCAAGAGGGAATCTGCTTTTGTTTAATCATATATATATATAGAGTACCAGTCAAAAGTTTGGACACACCTACTCATTCAAGGGTTTTTCTTTACTTTTTACATTGTAGAATAATAGTGAAGACATCAAAGCTATCACATATGGAATCATGTAGTAACAAAAAAAGTGTTAAACAAATCAAAATATATTTTATATTTGATATTCTTCAAATAGCCACCCTTTGCCTTGATGACAGCTTTGCACACTCTTGGCATTCTCTCAACCAGCTTCACCTGGAATGCTTTTCCAACAGTCTTGAAGGAGTTCCCACATATGCTGAGCACTTGTTGGCTGCTTTTCCTTCACTCTGCCGTCCGACTCATCCTAACCCATCTCAATTGGGTTGAGATCGGGGGATTGTGGAGGCCAGGTCATCTGATGCAGCACTCCATCACTCTCCTTCTTGGTAAAATAGCCCTTACACAGCCTGGAGGTGTGTTGGGTCATTCTCCTGTTGAAAAACAAATGATAGTCCCACTAAGTCCAAACCAGATGGGATGGCGTATCGCTGCAGAATGCTGTGGTAGCCATGCTGGTTAAGTGCGCCTTGAATTCTAAATAACTCACAGACAGTGTAACCAGCAAAGCACCCCCACACCATAACACCTCCTCCTCCATGCTTTACGTGGGAACCACACATGCGGAGATCATCCGTTCACCCACACAGCGTCTCACAAAGACATGGCGGTTTGAACCAAAAATCTCAAATTTGGACTCATCAGACGAAAGGACAAATTTCCACCAGTCTAATGTCCATTACTCGTGTTTCTTGACCCAAGCAGGTCTCTTCTTATTATTGGTGTCCTTTAGTAGTGGTTTCTTTGCAGCAATTCGACCATGAAGGCCTGATTCACACAGTCCCCTCTGAACAGTTGATGTTGAAATGTGTCTGTTACTTGAACTCTGTGAAGCATTTATTTGGGCTACAATTTCTGAGGCTGGTAACTCTAATGAACTTATCTTCTGCAGCAGAGGTAACTCTGGGTTTTCCATTCCTGTGGCGGTCCTCATGAGAGCCAGTTTCATTATAGCACTTGATGGTTTTTGCGACTGCAGCTAAATAAACTTTCAAAGTTCTTGACATGTTCAGTATTGACTGACCTTCATGTCTTAAAGTAATGATGGACTGTTGTTTCTCTTTGCTTGTTTGAGCTGTTCTCGGTCTTTTACCAAATAGGGCTATCTTCTGTATACCCCCTCCCCCACTTGTCACAACACAACTGATTGGCTCAAACACATTAAGAAGTAAATAAATTACACAAATTAACTTTTAAGAAGGCACACCTGTTAATTGAAATGCATTCCAGGTGACTACCTCATGAAGCTTGTTGAGGGAATGCCAAGAGTGTGCAAAGCTGTCATCAAGGCAAAGGGTGGCTATTTATATAATCTCAAATATAAAATATATTTAGATTTGTTTAACCCTTGAATGAGTAGGTGTGTCCAAACTTTTGACACGTAGTGTATATATACATATCCCTTATTCTAAATTGTTTTGTTACAGCCTGAATTCAAAATATATTAAATATACACACAATACCCCATAATGTCAAACTGAAAACATGTTTTTAGAAATTTTTGCAAATGTATTGAAAATTAAATACAGAAATATCTCATTTACAGAAGTGTTCACACCCCTGAGTCAATACTTTGTAGAAGCACCTTTGGCTGTGAGTAAGTCTTTAAGAGCTTTCCACACCTGGACTCTTTCATTATTTGTTACTTTTATTTCGTATTATTTTATATTGTATTTTTTTGGGATTATTTTTTGGTATTCTTTCTTAAAACTGCATTGTTGGTTAAGGGCTTGTAAGTAAGCATTTCACTGTAAGGTCTACACCTGTTGTATTCGGCGCATGTGACAAATACAATTTGATTTGATTGTGCAACATTTGCCCATTATTCTTTTCAAAATTCTTCAAGCTCTGTCAAATTGAAAGGATGGTCATGGCTCACATCAACACCATTATCCCAGAAACCCTAGACCCACTCAATTTGCATACCGCCCCAACAGATCCACAGATGATGCATTCTCTATTGCACTCCACACTGCCCTTTCCCACCTGGACAAGAGGAACACCTACGTGAGAATGCTATTCATTGACTACAGCTCAGTGTTCAACACCATAGTGCCCTCAAAGCTCATCACTAAGCTAAGGATCCAGGAACTAAACACCTCCCTCTGCAACTGGATCCTGGACTTCCTGACGGGCCGCCCCCAGGTGGTAAGGGTAGGTAACAACACATCTGCCACGTTGATCCTCAACACGGGGGCCCCTCAGGGGTGCGTGCGCAGTCCCCTCCTGTACTCCCTGTTCACCCATGACTGCATGGCCAGGCACGACTCTAACACCATCATTAAGTTTGCCGACGACACAACAGTGGTAGGCCTGATCACCGACAACGATGAGACAGCCTATAGGGAGGAGGTCAGAAGACTGGCCGAGTGGTGCCAGGATAAAAACCTCTCCCTCAACGTGATCAAGACAAAGGAGATGATTGTGGACTACAGGAAAAAAAATAGGACTGAGCACACCCCCATTTTCATCGACGGGGCTGTAGTGGAACAGGTTGAGAGCTTCAAGACAGTTGTGAAGAGGGCACGACAAAGCCTATTCCCCCTCAGGAGACTGAAAACATTTGGCATGGGTCCTCAGATCCTCAAAAGGTTATACAGCTGCACCATCGAGAGCATCCTGACTGATTGCATCACCGCCTGGTATGGCAACTGCTCGGCCTCCGACCGCAAGGCACTACAAAGGGTAGTGCGTACGGCCCAGTACATCCCTGGGGCCAAGCTTCCTGCCATCCAGGACCTCTATACCAGGCGGTGTCAGAGGAAGGCCCTCAAAATTGTCAAAGACTCCAGCCACCCTAGTCATAGACTGTTCTCTCTGCTACCGCACGGCAAGCGGTACCGGAGCGCCAAGTCTAGGTCCAAAAGGCTTCTCAACAGCTTCTACCCCCAAGCAATAAGACTCCTGAACAGCTAATCATGGCTACCCGGACAATTTGCACTGCCCCCCCAACCCCACCCAGTCCCCCTTTTTTACTCTGCTGCTACTCTGTTTATTATTTATGCATAGTCATTTTAAATCTACACACATGTACATATTACGTCAATTACCTCGACTAGCCGGTGCCCCCGCATATTGACTCTGCACCGGTACCCCCCTGTATATAGCCTCCCTACGGTTATTTTATTTTACTGCTGCTCTTTATTTATTTGCTTTTATTTGTTTTACTTTGCATTGTTGGTTAAGGGCTTGTAAGTAAGCATTTCACTGTAATGTCTACACCTGTTGTATTCGGCGCATGTTGCAAATAAAATGTGATTTCATTTGATTTCATTGGTTGTTGATCATTGCTAGACAACCATTTTCAGGTCTTGCCATAGATTTTCAAGTAGATTTAAGTCAAAACTGTAACTCGGCTACTCAGGAACATTCACTGTCTTCTTGGTAAGCAACTCCAGTGTATGAAAAATGTATGCACTCACTAACTGTAAGTCGCTCTGGATAAGAGCGTCTGCTAAATGACTAAATGTAAATGTAAATGTAAATGTAGATTTGGCCTTGTGTTTTAGGTCACTGTCCTGCTGAAAGCTGAATCCATCACCCAGTGTAGCAGACTGAACCAGGATTTCCTCTAGGAATTTGCCTGTGCTTAGCTCCATTCTGTTGCTTTTTTATCCTGAAAAACTCCCCAGTCCTTCACAATTACAAGCATACACATAACATGATGCAGCCACCACTATGCTTGAAAATATGGAGAGTGGTACTCAGTAATGTGTTGTATTGGATTTGCCCAAAACATAACACTTTGTATTCAGGACAATTCTTTTTTTGCAGTATTACTTTAGTGCCTTGTTGCAAACTGGATGCATGTTTTGGTATATTTTTATTCTGTAAAAGCTTCCTTCTTTTCCCTCTGTCAATTAGGTTAGTAACAACAATGTTGTTGAACAATCCTCAGTCTTTCCCTATCACAGCCATTAAATTCGAACTGTTTTAAAGTCACTGATGGCCTCATGGTGAAATCCCTGAGCGGTTTCCTTCCACTCCGGCAACTGAGTTTTTTAACTCTTGAACTTATTTAGGCTTGCCATAACAAAGGGGTTGAATACTTAACGACTCAAGAATATTTCATTTTTTCATTTTTAATGAATTTGTTAAAACAAAATCGAAAAACATAATTCCACTTTGACATTATGGGGTATTGTGTGTAGGTAAGTGACAAAACATCTCAATTTAAACAATTTTAAATTGAGGCTGCAACACAACAAAATGTGGAAAAAGTCAAGGAGTGTGAATACTTTATGAAGGCACTGCCAAAAATAAATAACAACAAAGTGTCTTGATAGGGCGTTTGGCCACCACGAGCCACCAGAAGAGCTTAAATGCACCTCGGCATAGATTCTACAATTGTCTGGAACTCTATTGGACAGACACAACACCATTCTTTCACGATACATTCCATCATTTGGTGTTTTGCGCTGCTCCAGAATCTCCCATAAGTGTTTCAAGTTTTAATGTCACGTGCACAAGTACAGTGAAATGCTTTTCTTGCAAGCGCTAACCCCAACAATGCAGTAATCAATAACAAATGTAAATAAAAAAATAACAATGTAGAACAAAAACACGAGAAATAAAAATAAGAAGAACACGAAAAAGTAAGTATGCATACTATATACAGGGTCAGTCAGTTCCAGTACCATATTTTTAATGTGCAGGGATACTGGAGCGATAGAGTTAGATATGTATAGGGGTAAGGTGACTAGGCATTATAGGGGTAAGGTGACTAGGCATCAGGATATATGATAAACAGAGTAGCAGCAGCGTATATGATTGAATGTGAGTAAATGTATCTGCCTACTATGTGTGTTGGAGTGTCAGTGTGCTTGAGTGTGTAGGGCCTTGTGAGTGTGTAGGGCCTTGTGAGTGTGTAGGGCCCTGTGAGTGTGTAGGGCCCTGTGAGTGTGTAGGGCCCTGTGAGTGTGTAGGGCCCTGTGAGTGTGTAGGGCGCTGTGGGTGTGTAGGGCGCTGTGGGTGTGTAGGGCCCTGTGAGTGTGTAGGGCCCTGTGAGTGTGTAGGGCCCTGTGGGTATGTAGGGCGCTGAGGGTGTGTAGGGCCCTGTGAGTGTGTAGGGCCCTGTGAGTGTGTAGGGCCCTGTGAGTGTGTAGGGCCCTGTGAGTGTGTAGGGCCCTGTGAGTGTGTAGGGCCCTGTGAGTGTGTAGGGCCCTGTGAGTGTGTAGGGCCCTGTGAGTGTGTAGGTCCATGTGAGTGTGTAGGGCCCTGTGAGTGTGTAGGGCCCTGTGAGTGTGTAGGGCCCTGTGAGTGTGTAGGGCCCTGTGAGTGTGTAGGGCCCTGTGAGTGTGCATAGAGACAGTGCAACATCTTATAAAATAGAAGTGTCAACTCAGATAGTCCGTTTAGCCATTTTACTAGCTATTTAGTTAGCTATTTAGCAGTCTTATGGCTTGGGGATAGAAGCTGTTCAGGGGCCTGTTGGTGTAAGACTTGATGCACCGGTAGCGCTTGTCATGCGGAAGCAGAGAGAACAGTCTATGGCTTGGGTGGCTGGAGTCTTTAACGATTTTCCGGGCCTTCCTTTCACACCGCCTGATTGAGGTCCTGGATGGCAGGGAGATCGGCCCCAGTGATGTACTGGGCTCTCCGCACCATCCTCTGTAGCGCCATGCTATCAAAAGTGATGCTGTTGCCATACCAGGCAGCGACGCGGCCGGTCAAGATGCTCTCAATGGTACAACTGTAGGACTTTTTGAGGATTTAAGCGCCCATGACAAACCTTTTCAACCTCCTGAGGGGGAAGAGGTGCTGTCACGCCTTCTTCACAACTGTGTGTGTGTTTGGACCATTTTAAGTTGTTAGTGATTTGGACACATAGAACTTGAAGCTCTCGACCCGCTCCACTGCAGCCCTGTCGATGTAGATGGGGGCATGCTCACCCCCCGTTTCCTGTAGTCCAAGATCACCTCCTTGGTCTTACTGACGTTGAGGGAGAAGTTGTTGTTTCGGCACTGCCAGGTCACTGACCTCCTCCCTGTAGGCTGACTCATCGTTGCTGGTAATCAGGCCTACCACCGTTGTGTCATCAGCAAACTTGATAATAATATAATAATATAATATGCCATTTAGCAGACGCTTTTATCCAAAGCGACTTACAGTCATGCGTGCATACATTTTTTTTTGTCCATGGGTGGTCCCGGGGATCGAACCCACTACCTTGGCGTTACAAGCGCCGTGCTCTACCAGCTGAGCTACAGAGGACCATAATGATAATGGTGTTAGAGTCATGCGTGGCCACAAAGTCGTGGTTGAACAGGGAGTACAGGAGGGGACTAAGCACTCCCCTGTGGGGCCCCCGTGTTGAGGGTCAGCATGGTGGAGGTGTTGTTGCCTACCCTCACCACCTGGGGGCGGCACGTCAGGAACTCCAGGATCCAGTTGCAGAGGGAGGTGTTCAGTCCCAGGGTCCTAAGCTTGGCAATGAGCTTGGAGCGGACAATGGTGTTGAGCGCAGAGCTGTAGTTAATTAACAGCATTCTCACATAGGTATTCCTCTTATCTAGGTGCGTGAGGGCAGTGTGGAGAGCAATTAAGATTGTGTCGTCTATGGATCTGTTGGGGCCGTATGCAAATTGTGAGTGGGTCTACGGTGTCTGGGATGATGGAGTTGATGTTTGCCATAATCAGCCTCTCAAGCTCTTCATGATTACAGATGTGAGTGCTACAGGGCAGTAGTCATTGTGGCATGAGATGGTGGTCATCCTAAAACAGGTTGGGATTACAGACTGGGACAAGGAGAGGTTGAAAATGACTGTGAATATGCCTGCCAGCTGTTCTGCCATGCTCTAAGAATGGCCTTGTTCAATTAGGTTGAGATCTTGTGACTGAGACACACACACACACTCTTTGATAACCCGCTTTCAAAGTCACTGACATTTCTTCTTCTAGCCATTGTAGCCAAAATAATGGGCAACTGGGCATTTTTATACATGACCCTAAGCATGATGGGATGTTAATTGCACCTGGGATGTTAATTGCACCTGGGGAGTTAATTGCACCTGGGGAGTTAATTGTACCTGCTTTCAATATACTTTGTATGCCTCATTTACTCAAGTGTTTTCCTTTATTCTGGCAGTTACCTGTATACAGTATATATATATATATACATACATACAGTTGAAGTCGGAAGTTTACATACACCTTAGCCAAATACATTTAAACTCAGTTTTTCACAATTCCTGACATTTAATCCTAGTAAAACTTCCCTGTCTTAGGTCAGTTAGGATCACCACTTTATTTTAAGAATGTGAAATGTCAGAATAATAGTAGAGAGAATTTTTTATTTAAGCTTTTATTTCTTTCATCATATTCCCAGTGGGTCAGAAGTTTACATACACTCAATTAGTATTTGGTAGCATTGCCTTTAAATTGTTTAACTTGGGTCAAACGTTTCGGGTAGCCTTCCACAAGCTTCCCACAATAGGTTGGGTGAATTTTGGCCCATTCCTCCTGACAGAGCTGGTGTAACTGAGTCAGGTTTGTAGGCCTCCTTGCTCGCACACGCCTTTTCAGTTCTGCCCACAAATTTTCTATAGGATTGAGGTCAGGGCTTTGTGATGGCCACTCCAATACCTTGACTTTGTCGTCCTTAAGCCATTTTTCCACAACTTTGGAAGTATGCTTGGGGTCATTGTCCATTTGGAAGACCCATTTGCGACCAAGCTTTAACTTCCCAACTGATGTCTTGAGATGTTGCTTCAATATATCCACATAATTTTCCTTCCTCATGATGCCATCTATTTTGTGAAGTGCACCAGTCCCTCCTGCAGCAAAGCACCCCCACAGCATGATGCTGCCACCCCCGTGCTTCACGGTTGGGATGGTGTTCTTCGGCTTGCAAGCCACCCCCTTTTTCCTCCAAACATAACGATGGTCATTATGGCCAAACAGTTCTATTTTTGTTTCATCAGACCAGAGGACATTTCTCCAAAAAGTATGATCTTTGTCCCAATGTGCAGTTGCAAACCGTAGTCTGGCTTTTTTATGGCGGTTTTGGAGCAGTGGCTTCTTCCTTGCTGAGTGGCCTTTCAGGTTATGTCGATATAGGACTCGTTTTACTGTGGATATAGATACTTTTGTACCTGTTTCCTCCAGCATCTTCACACGGTCCTTTGCTGTTGTTCTGGGATTGATTTTCACTTTTCACACCAAAGTACGTTCATCTCTAGGAGACAGAACGCGTCTCCTTCTTCAGCGGTATGACGGCTGCGTGGTCCCATGGTGTTTATACTTGCGTACTATTGTTTGTACAGATGAACGTGGCACCTTCAGGCGTTTGGAAATTGCTCCCAAGGATGAACCAGACTTGTGGAGGTCTACAATTGTTCTTCTGAGGTCTTGGCTGATTTCTTTTGATTTTCCCTTGATGTCAAGCAAAGAGGCACTGAGTCTGAAGGTAGGCCTTGAAATACATCCACAGGTACACCTCCAATTGACTCAAATGATGTCAATTAGCCTATCAGAAGCTTCTAAAGCCATGACATTTTTCTGGAATTTTCCAAGCTGTTTAAAGGCACAATCAACTTAGTGTATGTAAACTTCTGACCCATTGGAATTGTGATACAGTGAATTATAAGTTAAATAATCTGTCTGTAAACAATTGTTGGAAAAAGTACTTGTGTCATGCACAAAGTAGATGTCCTAACCGACTTGACAAAACTATAGTTTGTTAACAAGAAATGTGTGGAGTGGTTGAAAAATGAGTTTTAATGACTCCAACCTAAGTGTTTGTAAACTTCCGACTTCAACTGTTTATATATATATAAAACTACGGGCTAAAACCTAGTCAGTAACCTTTGACCATGAATCCACTGCATGGAGAATGAAACTATTCTTTCACACACTAACATCCATGGTTCATACACCATGAGGGAGGTAGTATGTAGACTGACTTACCTCTGTGTCTGTTAGTCGTTTTGTCAAACATAAGCATGGCGTCCTCTACCTGCAAGACACAAAAAGAAGGAGAGATTAGTCTCAATAAAAACAAACTGAAAGAGATATACAGAGATAGAAAAAGAGCGTGAGAGGGAAGGAGTGTGATTAAAAGAGAAAGAAAGACAGAGAGAGACCATGTGACATATGTCCCTAGATGTGTTGAGTGAGTAATGACTGTGCTATGGCGTCACAAGGTCAAGAACACGCTGGAACCCTGAGAGAGGCTCAGTGTGTGTGTTTGCAAGGACACGAGTGACAGTGCCAACTCAAGCACAGCAACGGAATCATGATTTGGGAGACAGGTGGACACACACAGCGGCTCTTTCTATCTCTATGTGTCTCACACACACACATTCCAGCACATGCCTCATAAAACCACACACAAATCCCAAAATATGCCCCCAAAAAACACACACTCCCCCCCCCCCTCACACAGACCACTATAAATACATCAATGTTGTGTAAAGTACGGTCTCCATCTTGCCTACTAAAAACACTATGCTTGATCCCACCCTCTGTACTACAGTACCTTCCCTTCCCCAGAAGGCACGCATCAATCTCTCTTCCACTAAGAGCCCTGTTGCTGTGAGCCATAATCATATATCATCAGGCTCAATCAGCCACAATGAGGATTCATCTAACTGTCTGTCCCCCTGATGGAGATAGACGCTAAACGCCACTACCCACCGCACCGCACAGGGAACACAAGGGACATACATACAGCCACACTAACATATATTTATGGGACTGTGTAAAAGTGGAGCATTGTGTTATTTTCAGGGAGAAGGAGGAGTCCCTAGGAGCAGGACCACTGGTGGTGTGGTTTGGCTGGCTGTCTCATATATAGCTGTTAAGTTAAGAGACGGAGAGAAAACGCTGGACACAGCAGGATATGTGGGGGGGGGGGGGTCAGACCTTTAAATGTCGCTATGGATATGTGGGGAGGGGTGGGGTGACGGAGACCGCCTGGGCAGTGTTCCCCAGTCACTGTTGCTAGGTAACGGTGTTAAGCTGGTCATGAGTCCAGAGCTGGCTGTGGCTGGCAGTGGAGATTTGCTGTCCAGTGTGAGTGAATGAGTGTGTGTGTCTGTAGTAGTAGAACTGTAGAGCTGTCCCAGCCAGCAGATGATGGGAGGGGACAGCACCATTTGTAACTGTATGACTGGATAAAGGCCAGTTGCCAGCACACACACACACACACACACACACACACACCCTACCCCCTACTTCTCTACACTGGTGGCTGAGGCTCTGTGTCACCTGTCACCATGTAACACAATGGCAGGGAGTATTCCTGCTACACTGCAGCTGGGGAGGCTCTCCTTTTGTTTCCCTTCACCTCTGTCTACCCCTGCTAGGTGGTGAGGAAATGTGTGTCAGAGTGTGTCGCCCTGAATCCATTCAATCAGAAATGGGCCTGACCTTTTACTTGTTAGCCCTGGCGTGTGTGCTGTGTGTGTGTGTACTGTGTGGGGGGGAGAGAGTTATGAGGCAAGAGCACTGTCCCACAGAGGTTGCGAGGTTCAGATCGATGCAAAGCGGCCACTTTAGCAGCCATTTGCACCGACTAGCATAGTGATGGACATCTCCTAATACATTCAGATGTGCCGAGGAATTAATTAGCCAGCTCTCACACACACACACACAAACACACACACCCCCACACAGGGCAACAGCTAAATTACTCTTCTCAGTATGGCCTCTGGCTCCAGTTAAAAGACCCTGTGTCAGACTGTTAAACCTGAGCTGGTCGGGCTACTCTGACATTAAACGCCATTACAGCTAATTGGTGCAGCCACTGCGGCTTTTACTGTCCGTCCAGCGGTCTGCAGAGATGGCTTAAAACAGAGGCCAGGCACAATGACTAATGTCATCATAATGCCTGCTTTATGACGGCACACAGCGAGCTGCACCTGCCACTGCTGCTGTTAAACTGCTTTCAAATGTGGTGAAGCTACAGACTGGAGGGGGACAGTGAGGGGATGGAGAGGGGACAGTGAGGGGAGGCAGGGGGTGGAGGTAGAGGGGTAGAGCAGTGAGGGGGTGGAGGTAGAGGGGTAGAGCAGTGAGGGGGGTGGAGGTAGAGGGGTAGAGCAGTGAGGGGGTGGAGGTAGAGGGGTAGAGCAGTGAGGGGGTGGAGGTAGAGGGGTAGAGCAGTGAGGGGGTGGAGGTAGTGGGGTAGAGCAGTGAGGGGGTGGAGGTAGGGGGGTAGAGCAGTGAGGGGGTGGAGGTAGGGGGTAGAGCATTGAGGGGGTGAAGGTAGGGGGGTAGAGCAGTGAGGGGGTGGAGGTAGGTGGGTAGAGCAGTGAGGGGTTGGAGGTAGGGGGGTAGAGCAGTGAGGGGGTGGAGGTAGGGGGTAGCAGTGAGGGGTTGAAGGTAGAGGGGTAGAGCAGTGAGGGGGTGGAGGTAGAGGGGTAGAGCAGTGAGGGGGTGGAGGTAGGGGGTAGAGCAGTGAGGGGGTGGAGGTAGGTGGGTAGAGCAGTGAGGGGGTGGAGGTAGATGGGGTAGAGCAGTGAGGGGGTGGAGGTAGGGGGGTAGAGCAGTGAGGGGGTGGAGGTAGATGGGGTAGAGCAGTGAGGGGGTGAAGGTAGGGGGGTAGAGCAGTGGGGGGGTGGAGGTAGATGGGGTAGAGCAGTGAGGGGGTGAAGGTAGGGGGGTAGAGCAGTGGGGGGGTGGAGGTAGATGGGGTAGAGCAGTGAGGGGGTGAAGGTAGGGGGGTTGGAGATGTATGTTTCTTATTTGCAGGGGGCAGTAATTACCCCCCTCTGGAGATGCAACTCAGTATCACTTACAGCTTTTTATGAAGTACAGAACTGCACTGGATGAGGGCACGCACACACACAGACACACACAGACTTGAGGACTTCAGTTGACAACCCCCAAAAGTGAAAGGGCCACAACATTTGGCCAACCAGCTTGAGATGCCACTACGTTATGCTTCTAATATAAAACACCTTTAACCATTAGCCTTGATACTGTGCAGTCAAGTGGCTTCAGATCAACACGTATGAACCCTTAACCATCATGGACTGTAATCAATATTCTGGTCGAAATCAGACTTGCACACACAAACATATAAACACACACACACACACTCACCTATTAGTTAAGCAGTAAAACATTTCTTGGCAGGTCTCTCAATTAAAGCATGCAGCATATGTTGCTGACACTTTTCCCTGCTGCCAATTACTCTTTCAGGTGGTCGTGGTAAGTTCGTTGACAGCATGTTTTACTTATGCTGGGAATATAATTGGATATGAGGAGGACTTTTTTTAGGAACTGTAAAATGTATTACCGGAGGACTGAGGGAATACAAGCTTGGGGAGGCGGGAGGCGCTGCCTGGCAGACAGACACAGGTAGATTGTGTTTCTATCCAAGAGAAAATGGAAGGAACACTTGGTTAAATTCACCAGGACCCCTGGGACAGTCAGACAGACCACCATCTACCGCCTGTCATTCAGTGAGATGCTAAATTTCACAACAAAAAGTACCTCTTCCCTATCCCACCAGACACAATCATGAAAGCTACGCAAAATGATAAACACGCACACAAACAAAAATACTTCTTAATCAGCCAAGCAAAATAATTTTGCTAAGGACAAAAGCAGCAATATATTGTATTGCTGGGAGTGTTGTAGGAAGCAGCGGGTGAAGGCTGAGATTCAAGACTTGGTCTAATGAGTTATGACCAAGTATGTACAGTGCCTTTAGAAAGTATTCACACCACTTGACTTTGTAACCCAAACTTACAATTATCTGTAAAGTCCCTCAGTCGAGCAATTTTAAACAGACTCAACCACAAAGACCAAGGAGGATTTCCAATGCCTCGCAAAGAAGGGCACCTATTGGTAGATGCGTAAAATAATAAAAGCAGACATTGAATATCCCTTTGAGCATGGTGAAGTTATTAATTACACTTTGGATGGTGTATCAATACACCCAGTCACTACAAAGATACAGGCGTCCTTCCTAACTCAGTTGCCAGAGAAGAAGGAAACCCCTCAGGGAATTCACCATGTGGCCAATGGTGACTTTAAAATAGTTCGAGTTTAATGGCTGTGATAGGGGAAAACTGAGGATGGATCAACAATAAAAGTAGTTACTCCACAATACTAAAGTAATTGACAGAATAAAAATATTCCAAAACAGGCATCTTGTTTGCAACAAGGCACTAAAGTAATACTGAATACAAAGTGTTATGTTTGGGGGGACCTTGAAATGCTTCTTACGAAGCCACTCCTTCGTTGCCCGGGCGGTGTGTTTGGGATCATTGTCATGCTGAAAGACCCAGCCACGTTTCATCTTCAATGCCCTTGCTGATGGAAGGAGGTTTTCACTCAAAATCTCACGATACATGGCCCCATTCATTCTTTCCTTTACACGGATCAGTCGCCCTGGTCCCTTTGCAGAAAAACAGCCCCAAAGCATGATGTTTCCACCCCCATGCTTCACAGAAGGTATGGTGTTCTTTGGATGCAACTCAGCATTCTTTGTCCTCCAAACACGACGAGTTGAGTTTTTACCAAAAAGTTATATTTTGGTTTCATCTGACCATATGACATTCTCGCAATCCTCTTCTGGATCATCCAAATGCACTCTAGCAAACTTCAGACGGGCCTGGACATGTACTGGCTTAAGCAGGGGGGACACGTCTGGCACTGCAGGATTTGAGTCCCTGGCGGCGTAGTGTGTTACTGATGGTAGGCTTTGTTACTTTGGTCCCAGCTCTCTGCAGGTCATTCACTAGGTCCCCCCGTGTGGTTCTGGGATTTTTGCTCACCGTTCTTGTGATAATTTTGACCCCACGGGGTGAGATCTTGCGTGGAGCCCTAGATCGAGGGAGATTATCAGTGGTCTTGTATGTCTTCCATTTCCTAATAATTGCTCCCACAGTTGATTTCTTCAAACCAAGCTGCTTACCTATTGCAGATTCAGTCTTCCCAGCCTGGTGCAGGTCTACAATTTTGTTTCTGGTGTCCTTTGACAGCTCTTTGGTCTTGGCCATAGTGGAGTTTGGAGTGTGACTGTTTGAGGTTGTGGACAGGTGTCTTTTATACTGATAACAAGTTCAAACCGGTGCCATTAATACAGGTAACGAGTGGAGGACAGAGGAGCCTCTTAAAGAAGAAGTTACAGGTCTGTGAGAGCCAGAAATCTTGCTTGTTTGTAGGTGACCAAATACTTATTTTCCACCATAATTTGTAAATAAATTCATTAAAAATCCTACAATGTGATTTTCTGGATTATTTTTTCTCAATTTGTCTGTCATAGTTGACGTGTACCTATGATGAAAATTACAGGCCTCTCTCATCTTTTTAAGTGGGAAAACTTGCACAATTGGTGGCTGACTAAATACTTTTTTTCCCCACTGTATATTGGTGTTTTATTTTTCATGAATTCTTTACAAGTATTAGAATTGTTCTTTCACAAATCATTTACAAAAAATGACAATGAAATCCATTTTTACATTTACATTTTAGTCATTTAGCAGACTCTTATCCAGAGTGAGTGCATACAATTATTATTATTATTTAATTTAAATGTTTCTCATACTGGCCCCCCGTGGGAATCGAACCCACAACCTTGGCGTTGCAAGCACCATGCTCTACCAACTGAGCTACATGGGACATTTTAATCCCACTTTGTAACATAACAAAATGTGGAAAAAGTCAAGAAGTGTGAATACTTTCTGAAGGCCCTGGATTGCTGATGCTATGTATTGGCCAATAAGAGGCTTGGAAGCCACTGGTCGGCCATATTGGCACTCCCGAGAAGAAGCAGTCCTCCATAGGAATGAATGGAATTCTACAGTATTTCAATTAAATGTTTCAAGGACAAGCAGTATTTTTGTTGTTGTAGGTGGGACAGTAACAGAAATTATACTTTATGGATTTTTTATATATATTTTATTTGTATTACTATTATTATGTTTAGCTCACATAATATAATGTAAAAGTAAGCATTAAAGCATCTATAATAGAATAAATGTGGCAGAAACAAGTGTAGACATTAATAGATACATTTCTATAACTTCCAAAATATTTTTTACAATGGTGCCAAGATGGAGATGCTTCAAAACAGCGCCCCCTGTCGGTCATCTAGTGCATATACAAATAATTGGTTATGACAGCTGTTTAGATGAACTACTACACTATTTACATTGGCTGCAAATTGTGGGAAATACAAGCCCTGCATCTATCCCTGGCTGTCTCAGCACTGGAAAATAAAAAGGACTGGATAGGTTTCAGATGTGTTTTCTCCATTTTGCTTTCCTTCATCAAGGAGATGAAGTAAAACAAGATTATGAGATCACTGGTGATGGTCGGGAGATCACTGGTGATGAAGGAAAGAGGATGGTAGCCTAGCGGTTAAGAGTGTTGGACTAGTAACCGAAAGGTTGTTGGTTCGAATCCCAGAGCCTATTAGGTGAAAAATCTGCCGACGTCCCCTTGAACAAGGCACTTAACCCTGCAAGTCCCTCTGGATAAGAGCGGCTGCCAAAATGACTAAAATGTAAAATGATGGGAAAGGAAAAGAAAGGCATTTGGAACTATTCAGCTGTCTGGGAAAAGACAAAGACCTTAGCAAGGCTACACTGAAACAAGTGTGATGGGAGAAATACTGTCATATACAATGGGTTGCAAAGTTGCAGTGCAGAGGCATCGATAGTGAGAGAGAGGAGTGAGGAGATTCATAACACCCTCGTCGATCGATCACTCAATTAATGACAGGGGGCATCCGCCTGCATCTCAGGGACGGAGCGTTGCACGGAACGGACCATGCTGCCACACCACTAAGCAAATACGACCGGGATAGACGTACAACACACACACACACACACATTCATCTAACCAAACCATCAATTGCATGCAGCTCCAGGGGCTGAAAGAGAGGGGGTTATGGATGTTCTGAGGCAGCCTGCTTTACAATCCATGCTAGTTAGAGAGGGGAACATATTAGCATAGGAAAATTGGAAATGACAGCCAGTGTCAGGGCTCAAGCCCATCGCCTGTAAGCAGACCTTCATCGTTTACTGCCTCACTTTCTATTGTGTTTGAAATCCTATATACTGCATTAAGAGGAAGAAGCACTTTTCAAATCAAATTGTATATGCCACATGCGCCAAATACAACAGGTGTAGACCTTACAGTGAAATGCTTACTTACAAGCCCTTAACCAACAATGCAGTTTTAAGAAAAATAAGTTTTAAGTAAAAAATTGATAAGTAAAAAAGTACAAATAAAAAATCACTAAAGAGCAGCAGTAAAATAAAATAACAGTAGGGAGGCTATATACAGGGGGTACCGGTACAGAGTCAATGTGCGGGGGTACCGGTTAGTTGAGGTAATTGAGGTAATACGTAAATGTGGGTAGAGTTAAAGGGACTATGCATAAATAATAAACAGTAGCAGCAGCGTAAAAGAGGGGGTGGGGTGGGGTGGGGGGAACAATGCAAATAGTCCGGGTAGCCATGATTAGCTGTTCAGGAGTCATGGCTTGGGGATAGAAGCTGTTAAGAAGCCTTTTGGACCTAGACTTGGCGATACGTTACCGCTTGCCGTGCGGTAGCAGAGAGAACAGTCTATGACTAGGGTGGCTGGAGTCTTTGACCATTTTTAGGGCCTTACTCTGACACCGCCTGGTATAGAGGTCCTGGATGGCAGAAAGCTTTGCCCCAGTGATGTACTGGGCCGTACGCACTACCCTCTGTAGTGCCTTGCGGTCGGAGGCCGAGCAGTTGCCATACCAGGTGGTGATGCAACCAGTCAGGATGCTCTCGATGGTGCAGCTGTATAACTTTTTGAGGATCTGAGGACCCATGCCAAATATTTTCAGTCTCCTGAGGGGAAATAGGCTTTGTCGTGCCCTCTTCAAGACTGTCTTGGTGTGTTTGGATCATGATAGTTTGTTGGTGATGTGGACACCAAGGAACTTGAAGCTCTCAACCTGTGCCACTACAGCCCCGTCGATGAGAATGGGGGTGTGCTCAGTCCTATTTTTTTCCCTGTAGTCCACAATCATCTCCTTTGTCTTGATCACGTTGAGGGAGCGGTTGTTATCCTGGCACCACACGGCGAGGTCTCTGACCTCCTCCCTATAGGCTGTCTCATCGTTGTCGGTGATCAGGCCTACCACTGTTGAGTCGTCGGCAAACTTAATGATGGTATTGGAGTCGTGCCTGGCCATGCAGTCATGGGTGAACAGGGAGTACAGAAGGGGACTGAGCACGAACCCCTGAGGGGCCCCCGTGTTGAGGATCAGCGTGGCAGATGTGTTGTTACCTACCGTTATAACCTGGGGGCGGCCCGTCAGGAAGTCCAGGATCCAGTTGCAGAAGGAGGTGTTTAGTCCCAGGGTCCTTAGCTTAGTGATGAGCTTTGAGGGCACTATGGTGTTGAACGCTAAGCTGTAGTCAATGAATAGCATTCTCACGTAGGTGTTCCTCTTGTCCAGGTGGGAAAGGGCAGTGTAGAGTGCAATAGAGAATGCATCATCTGTGGATCTGTTGGGGCGGTATGCAAATTGGAGTGGGTCTAGGGTTTCTGGGATAATGATGTTGAAAGCACTTCATGGCTACAGACGTGAGTGCTATGGGTCGGTAGTCATTTAGGCAGGTTATCTTAGTGTTCCTGGCACAGGGACTATGGTGGTCTGCTTGAAACATGTTGGTATTACAGACTCAGTCAGGGACATGTTGAAAATGTCAGTGAAGACACATGCCAGTTGGTCAGCGCATGCTCGGAGTACACGTCCTGGTAATCCGTCTGGCCCTGCGGCCTTGTGAATGTTGACCTGCTTAAAAGTCTTACTCACATCGGCTACAGAGAGCGTGATCACATAGTCATCCGGAACAGTTGATGCTCTCATGCATGCTTCAGCGTTGCTTGCCTCGAAGCGAGCATAGAAGTGATTTAGCTCGTCTGGTAGGCTCGTGTCACTGGGCAGCTTGTGGCAGTGCTTCCCTTTGTAGTCTGTAATAGTTTGCAAGCCCTGCCACATCCGACGAGCGTCGGAGCCGGTGTAGTACGATTCAATCTTAGTCCTGTATTCACTAAAGAAGCAGCTCTACCCTTTAATTCAGTGCGGATGCTGTCTGTAATCCATGGCTTCTGGTTGGGGTATGTACGTACGGTCACTGTGGGGACAACGTCATCGATGCACTTATTGATGAAGCCAGTGACTGATGTGGTGTACTCCTCAATGCCATCGGAAGAATCCCGGAACATATTCCAGTCTGGGATAGCAAAACAGTCCTGTAGCTTAGCATCTGCGTCATCTGACCACTTCCTTATTAACCGAGTAACTGATGCTTCCTGCTTTAGTTTTTGCTTATAAGCAGGAATCAGGAAGATAGAATTATGGTCAGATTTGCCAAATGGAGGGCGAGGGAGAGCTTTGTACGCGTCTCTGTGTGTGGAGAAAAGGTGGTCTAGAGTTTTTTTTTTCCCCTCTGGTTGCACATTTAACATGCGTGAAGAAAGGTAGAACGCATTTAAGTTTCCCTGCATTAAAGTCCCCGGCCACTAGGAGCGCTGCCTCTGGATGAGCGTTTTCCTGTTTGTTTATGGCCTTATACAGCTCGTTGAGTGAAATCTTAGTGCCAGCATTGGTTTGTGGTGGTAAATAGACAGCTACGAAAAATATAGAAGAAAACTCTCTTGGTAAATAGTGTGGTCTACAACTTATCATGAGATACTCTACCTCAGGCGAGCAAAACCTAGAGACTTTCTTAGTATTAGATTTTATGCACCAGCTGTTGTTTACAAATATACACAGACCACCACCCCTTGTCTTACCGGAGTCAGCCGTTCTATCCTGCCAATGTATCGTATATCCTGCCAGCCACGACTCGGTGAAACATAAGATATTACAGTTTTTAATGTGCCGTTGGTAGGATATTCTTGATCTTAGGTCGTCCATTTTGTTTTCAAATGATTGTACGTTGGCTAATAGGATTGATGGAAGAGGCAGATTACTCGCTCGCCGTCGGATCCTTAATAGTCACCACGACCTACGTCCACGATATCTCCATCTCTTTCTCATGCGAATGATGGGTATTTGGGCCTTGTCGGGTGTCTGTAGAATATCCTTCGCGTCCGACTCGTTGAAGAAAAAATCTTAGTCCAATACGAGGTGACTAATCGCTGTCCTGATATCCAGAAGCTCTTTTTGGTCATAAGAGACGGTGGCAGAAACATTATGTACAGACTCAATTACAAATAACGCGAAAAAACACACTTAATAGCACAATTGGTTAGAGGGCCATAACATCTTACATTTGTACATTTTTAGTCATTTAGCAGACATCTCCTCCGGAACCATTTTTTTTATCTCAAGAATAAAGGCTATATGGCTTTCTGTCTGTGGCTGGCGACTGTACAATTTAGGAATGCCCATATATGAGTAGCTAGTTTCCTTGCACTGCAATCTGGACTGTGATGTGACAGAGGGAGATTGGTCCCCTTCCTCTGTAGCAGCCAGCCAGTACGTCTCCTAGTCCGCCTCATGCTTCATTCACTTTTATCACTGGTGATTAAACAAGGAGCTCTGGGCTGCACCACTCTCTGTGGAAAACAATGCAATTAATGTTGGCCGCATCAAAACAACACAGTAAAATGGACGGGATACATTTCCTCTGAGGGCTTAGCTGGGAGGAAGGATGAGCAGTATGTATCAGACTGATTCAGGATGGCACTTGCTGCTGTGTATGGTGCACAATGCTGAGAGCCAAGACAATGAGTAGGTATTAATAGGAGAGCAGATTACTTCAATGGTGAGAGAAGTGGTTACGCTTGAATACGGCAGGTAGCCTAGCGGTTAAGAGTGTTGGGCCAGTAACCGAAAGGTCGCTGGTTCGAATCCCAAGCCGACTAGGTGAAACATCTGCCGATGTGCCCTTGAGCAAGGCACTTAACTCTAATAGCTCCAGTAAGTTGCTCTGGATAACAACATTATAAAAAATAATACATGGACAATTGGGATGAACGTATCAGTGGTCAAGGTTCTGTAACTGGTCATTTCTGTTATAAGCCAGGCCAAGAACTGCTGGAGATTCAATCATGTCAAATCTACATTTGCCAGTTTATAAAAGGGAGGCCAACACAAAGATGTCATATACTCAAATCTAGAATAAGAAGCAAAGGGGCAAGCGCTACACAGAACAACACACTCCCATCCTACACCCAACTATGCTGCCCAGTGAGTATGGCCATCCCAGTATAATAGGGATTAGGTCATATTATCGACTAATCATCACTAAGGCCTGGCGCTTACACGGGCTGGGATGTAAATGTATGTAAATCTGCACACTTCACTGACAGCCTAAAGATGAGAAACGGATCAGATTCGGTTCTGTAGTCAGCCCTCAGATAAGCTCATTACGGGCTAAAAAGGTTTAATTATCATTTTATTTGAACACTATAAACAAGGGTTTCAGCTGTGTGTTTGTGTGTGTGTACGTGTGCGTGTGCGTAAATTAACAAGCAAGAGTTTCTGCTCTCTAAGGAAAGTATTCAGACCCCTTGACTTTTTCCACATTTTGTTTTACATTACAGCCTTATTCTAAAATTGATGAAATTGTTTTTTTCCCCCTCATCACCCTCCACACAATACCCCATAATGACAAATCAAAAACAGAAATGTTAGAAATGTTTGCAAATGTAGACCCTTTACTCAGTACTTTGTTGAAGCACCTTTGGCAGCGATTACAGCCTCGAGTCTTCTTGGTTATGACACTACAAGCTTGAACACCTGTATTTGGGGAGTTTCTCCCATTCTTCTCTGCAGATCCTCTCAAGCTCTGTCAGGTTGGATGGGGAGTGTCGCTGCACAGCTATTTTAAGGTCTCTCAAGAGATGTTCGATCAGGTTCAAGTCTGGGCTCTGGCTGGGCCACTCAAGGACATTCAGAGACTTGTCCCGAAGCCACTCTTGCGTTGTCTTGGCTGTGTGCTTAGGGTCGTTGTCCTGTTGGAAGGTGAACCTTCGCCCCAGTCTGAGTGCTCTGGAGCAGGTTTTCATCAAGGATCTTTCTGTACTCCCCCCCTTTCATCTTTCCCTCGATCCTGACTAGTCTCCCAGTCCTTGCCACTGAAAAACATCCCCACAGCATGACGCTGCCACCACCTTGCTTCACCGTAGGGATGGTGCCAGGTTTCCTCCAGACGTGACGCTTGGCATTCAGGCCAAAGAGTTCAATCTTGTTTCTCATGGTCTGAGTGTCCTTTAGGTGACTTTTGGCAAACTCCAAGCAGGCTGTCATGTGCCTTTTACTGAGGAGTGGCTTCCGTCTGGCCACTCTACCATAAAGGCCTGATTGGTGGAGTGCTGCAGAGATATTGTCCTTCTGGAAGGTTCTCCCATCTACACAGAGGAACTTTGGAGCTCTGTCAGAGTGACCATCGGGTTCTTGGTCACCTCCCTGACCAAGGCCCTTCTCCCCCGATTGCTCAGTTTGGCTGGGCGGCCAGCTCTAGGAAGAGTCTTGGTGGTTCCAACTTCTTCCATTTAAAAATGATGGAGGCCACTGTGTTCTTGGGGACCTTCAACGCTGCAGATCTTTTTTGGTTTCCTTCCATAGATCTGTGACTCGACACAATCCTGTCTCGGAGATCTACGGACAATTCCTTTGACCTCATGGCTTGGTTTTTGCTCTGACATGCACTCTTAACTGTGGGACTTTACATAGACAGGTGTGTGCCTTTCCAAATCCTGTCCAATCAATTGAATTTACCACAGGTGGACTCCAATCAAGTTGTAGAAACATCTCAAGGATGAACAATGGAAACAGGATGCACCTGAGCTCAATTTCAAGTCTCATAGCAAAGAGATTGAATACTTATGTAAATAAGGTATTTCTGTTGTGATTTTTTTTATAAATCTGCACACAAAAAATACTGTTTTCGCTTTGTCATTATGGGGTATTGTGAGGGGGGAAATGTATTTTTATCAATTTTAAAATAAGGCTGTAACATAACAAAATGTGGAAAAAGGGAAGGGTTCTGAATACTTCCCGAATGCACTGTATGATATACAGTAAACAGCTTCCAAACATACTACTCATTGTCAGTAGAGAAAATTGACGATACCGTACAGTTACTTTAGCCTTGTGGGAAAACATAACGGACTTCTACCTACAGTAGTGTCTACTTCTTAGCAACAGAACAGAACTGTCCGTGCGTGCGCGCGTTTGTGTGCGTGCGCACGTTTGTGTGCGTGCGTGCGTTTGTGTGCATGTTCGCCCGTCAGCTGACACAGGGGGACCATAACCTGATCTGGAAACACAAGCCCACTGACCGTTACTTAGCCTGGTAACAAGAGACACAGGCGCTTTCTGTTTCTCTGAACGCTATTTGTTCAGGGTCTGAACATGGCGACCTTCAGATGAATGGGCCAGATATCACATTCATACTGTATGGTTCTGTCTGAGAGTTTCTCTCTCTCTGTCTCTCACACCAGCAGCTCAGTGAAAAGCAGAGGTTTGCTGTCTGGTACGAGAGAGCCATTAATCCTTTTGACTTAACAATAAACCACAAACCAAAGTACACACACAGTACAAAGTTGCAGCAGATTATCTCTTTATCAGAACATATGACGGAGACACTCACAGACAATTCCTGGTGTCTGTCTGCCTGTCTGTCTCACTGTCTGTCTGTCTGTCTCACTGTCTGTCTGTCTGTCTGTCTGTCTGTCTGCCTGCCTGCCTGCCTGCCTGCCTGCCTGCCTGCCTGCCTGCCTGCCTGCCTGCCTGTCTGTCTGTCTGTCTGTCTGCCTAGCTACATATTCATGAGGTGGTCATGTGGCATGATGGAGGTATGGGGAGACAGGGCAGACAGCGGTCCAACCGCGCCATGCATATTCTATCAGCCCTGAACCTCCTCAATGTACTGCTACTACATTGATGGTTGACACAGTTCACACCACACAACACTTATCCCAGAAGGCCACCACGACAACACCACAGCCAATAAAAACACACAATACAGAAATATCAGGAATGAGGTGTGTGGTGGTTGTTACTCTGGGCTGGCTATGACAAGACAAACCGTGCCCTTCCGTGGTGCTTTACCAGGGCCACCTGGACTGTGTGAACTCTCTTTCTTCTACTCCCCTCTCTTTTTCACTCTTTCTACAGCCTGCTCTCTCTCGCTGTCTTTCTCCCCCCCCCCCCGTAACCAGCCCCCTGCGTGTAGATCCCTCTCATACCGTATTTCCATTGAGACTTACCACCACACCAGTGTGTCGTCAGTGTTTTATGTTTGTACTCCTGAGTGGCGCAGTGGTCTAAGGCACTGCATCGCAGTGCTAACTGTGCCACTAGAGATCCTGGTTCGAATCCAGGCTCTGTCACCGCCGGCCGCGACCAGGAGACTCATGGGCGGCGCACAATTGGCCCAGCGTCGTCCAGGGTAGGGGAGGGAATGGCCGGCAGGGATGTAGCTCAGTTGATAGAGCATGGCGTTTGCAACGCCAGGGTTGTGGGTTCGATTCCCACGGGGGGCCAGTATAAAATAATAAAAAAAATGTATTCACTCTAAGTCGCTCTGGATAAGAGCGTCTGCTAAATGACGTAAATGTAAAATTATGTTAATGTCCTCTAGTGTAATTGTGTTTCCATTAGAAGTGTGACACTAAGGCCCTATTCCCACTACGAGATATGAAGGAGAGTCTGAGGAGTGGGGTGGCGAAAGAGCTACCTTTAAGAGTGTGCACCTAATCTCAGCTCGTTACCTGTATAAAAGACACCTGGGAGCCAGAAATCTTTCTGATTGAGAGGGGGTCAAATACTTATTTCCCTCATTAAAATGCAAATCAATTTATAACATTTTCGACATGCATTTTTCTGGATTTTTTTGTTGTTATTCTGTCTCTCACTGTTCAAATAAACCTACCATTAAAATGATAGACTGGTCATGTCTTTGTCAGTGGGCAAACGTACAAAATCAGCAGGGGATCAAATACTTTTTTCCCTCACTGAATGTGCAGACAATTAAACTGATTATTTTCTCGTCTGTATGCTACTCATTACATTTTACTTCAAGACAAAAGCACAGTTGCTATAACAGCATGACTTCATCAAGTAACGTTAGCCTATCAAAAATGAACGATTAACCCTCTCATACACATATAAAAGTACAGTAGGCCTACCTTACAATATTACAACAAACCAGGCTTCATTTTGATCAATATCATGCAAATCATTACATGTGGTAAAAGCAAATTGCGCCTGAAAATGTGGGTATAAGTGAATTCACAGCGACAAGCTGTTTTATATGGAAGCTCATACCAGCCACCCAAAAAATTAAATGCCTCATGATTTGTCAACATGCACAATTAGTCTGTGCTTCAGTCTGATCAGCTGTAGCCTACTGATAACAACCACAGCTGCATGTAGCCTAGAGAAGTCTATGCGCTCTGATCCCATTTGGGCCTGGCCAGCGGAAACGTAATGTCATGTTTTTATAGCCTAAGCTATATAAACATGTAAAGCCTAAAATATGCTCATTTATTTGTGTTCTGAGAAAATGTCAATCTGATCAAATGTGGTTTATATTCACACTCCATGTGTCTAGGATACCTAGGCCTTATTCATCCCAAATGATTGACTGGAATTAATCAATCAACACAATAGTGATGACATGCTGTATGAATATATTTTAAATTACAGATGTGAAGGACTACAAGATGCAACCCTGCATACAGCAAGCTCAACCTTGTTAGTTTTTGTCCAACCACAGGAATTGTTTCTTTGTCTGTGTAAAGGGTTTTAATGTTTTTATCCTCCCTAGGGCCAGCGTTTTTTAACCATATGTACTGATTAGGAAAATGATCTGGTCCCATCATAGCCATATAACATCTTTTTACAGCTGATTTATGACTATGCCATACGCTACAACTAGGGTCCGGAGTTGGTTAGGCTAGCCTACTGCCAGATCAGGAAAAACTCTGGGCCTCAGGAAAACAATTCTGTTTACACTGCCCTGCTTCAAGGGAGGCAACTGCCGGGCAACTGTCGGGCGATCATCGTGAGCTACCTCCAGAGGTAGGTAAGCAAGTTTACATTTCAGTAATATGTGTAGCGGACGGTATTTTTACAAAAAGTCTAGTAAGTGAATAGAGGCTCTAAGAACTTGGGGAGAGCAGAATCAACAACCTCTACATCATCAAGACGGTTGCTTTGTGAGAAGGTGTTAAAGTTCACAGTTGGCCATTGTTATGTAAATGCAGGCTGAAGAGTACCAGTGGCCTGGCTTTGGCCCCAAGTGATAGCAGGTCGGCTGGAGCCATGGTCCACTGAGACACGGTGCCGGCACGCATAGACGGAAACAGAAAAGTCTGAACCTATTGGGTAAAACACTGGGGTAAATCCTGTATGGGCCATCACAAAGACAGAGAGCCAAACAAGGGTGTGATGTTTTAAACAACAGCAATAACAACAGTGGAGGACTTCTACACTATGTAATCCTGAAGTGTAAGAATACAGGAACATTAATGCCATCCTTCATTCCCCTCCTTAATCACTCATATATATGGTAATATAATTAATCAGAAGAAAATGCAGCCATTACGACTGTTAATTGGTATGTAAATAGGATGAGTGGAATACTGGCAGGCCTATAATTCCTTTGATTTTAAAATATAAATCCTTCACTTTTCATTAGGCATGTGACGTGCAACAGGCTGAGCCCCACAATGTTCCCATGCAGGAATTCACTGTGAAAGGCTGGTTATTTTCTAATGAAATGAGAACAGAAAGTTCTGGTAGGGTTTGCCATGCCATGGCAAGGTTCAGCACATAAGCAGAACAACTACTGAATTCAGGCTCCATACACACACTTTCTCTCCCCTCTCTTTCTCTCTTAGACTTAGATCGATGGCTAACCACGGAGGTAGCCGACCCAGAGCAGGAGAATGCAAGTCGTTTTGGGAGAGAGCAATGTAATTTTCTATGTAATGAAAAAAGCAATAAGATTTGATTGCGTCTTTACAGCTGAGGGAGGACTCCTCTCCTGCTCCGCTCGCTCTCTCTCCATTGTCAGCCAAACTAAGCGACCAAACTCAGGAGTATCCTCAGATCACTATTGTTCCCCTATGTATGTACAATGGGGAGAAAGGCACTGATATCTTGGTGTAAACATTTCAGCGTTTTAGAAAATATTACATCTGTCATGCACCAGGAGGGGAGAATGACTGATTGCAAGATTTCTGACTGATTTCTCTGAGATGGATAGCGAGTCTAGAGCAAAATACCTGGAATTTAATAAACAGAGTCTCAATCTCCTATACCATGGCAGGTTTGATGTATATCCGATTATTAAAGCTTCAGATGCATGATGTAGATTATATAGATTAAATACATTAGGGAAAAGAAGCCTGATATCAAAGGCTATTATTTTCAATTACAGCCACTGCCAAGCCTAACCCCCTTTAAACACTTTAAACTAATTTAATGCCAGATTCAACAATATGACATTCACCACAATAGGAATCAAAAGCTAGCCAATCTACCAACTTCTCAATTGTGAGACGCTGTCATCTGTGGCTTTTCTGATAATAACTTGTCCTTTTATTGTATGCAGACGTTACAGGGCTGGGTACGGTCTCCGTTTGGATACAGTCTCCATATCCCTCCTATTTATTAAAGCTTGGATTAACATGACAGTGAGTTTTGTCCTGGGAGTCTTCACCAACGCTCAGGGAACAGTTGTGGGCCTGCGACAGACAGTAACAGGCTACAGATAATATACTTGACTCATGCTGCCACTTTCTATGGTGTTATAAGCAGAACAAAATACGATTTTATTTGAAGCGTGAATACAAATTCAGAATTGGGGAGGTGTGAGGAGGAGCAGAGGCCACAAGAGATGAGAGGCGCATTCAGTACCAGTCAAATGTTTGGACACACCTACTCATTCAAAGGTTTTTCTTTATTTTTACTATTTTCTACATTGTAGAATAATAGTGAAGACATCAAAACTATGAAATAACACATATGGAATCATGTAGTAACCAAAAAAGTGTTAAACAAATCAAAATATATTTGAGATTCTTCAAAGTAGCCACCCTTTGCCTTGATGACAGCTTTGCACACTCTTGGCATTCTCTCAACCAGCTTCACCTGGAATGCTTTTCCAACAGTCTTGAAGGAGTTCCCACATATGCTGAGCACTTGTTGGCTGCTTTTCCTTCACTCTGCGGTCTAAATCATCCCATACCATCTCAATTGGGTTGAGGTCGGGTGATTGCGGAGGTCATATGATGCAGCACTCCATCACTCTCCTTCTTGGTCAAATAGCCCTTACACAGCCTGGAGGTGTGTTTTGGGTCATTGTCCTGTTGACAAACAAATGATAGTCCCACTAAGCGCAAACCAGATGGGATGGCGTATCGCTGCAGAATGTTGTGGTAGCCATGCTGGTTAAGTGTGCCTTGAATACTAAATAAATCACAGACAGTGTCACCAGCAAAGCACCCCCACACCATCACACCTCCTCCTCCATGATTCACGGTGGGAACCACACATGCGGAGATCATCCGTTCACCTACCTACCATGTGCCTCACAAAGACACGGCGGTTGGACCAAGAAATCTCAAATTTGGACTAAAAGGACAGATTTCCACCGGTCTAATGTCCATTGCTCGTGTTTCTTGGCCCAAGCAAGTCTCTTATTATGTGTCCTTTAGTAGTGGTTTCTTTGCAGCAATTCGACCATGAACGCCTGATTCACATAGTCTCCTCTGAACAGTTGATGTTGAGATGTGTCTGTTACTTGAACTCTGTGAAGCATTTATTTGGGCTGCAATCTGAGGTGCAGTTAACTCTAATGAACTTATTCTCTGCAGCAGAGGTAACTCTGGGTCTTCCTTTCCTGTGGCGGTCCTCATGAGAGCCAGTTTCATAATCTATCTTCTGTATACCACCCCTACCTTGCCACAACACAACACATCTGTTAATTTAAATGCATTCCAGGTGACTACCTCATGAAGCTGGTTGAGAGAATGCCAAGAGTGTGCAAAGCTGTCATCAAGGGAAAGGGTGGCTACTTTGAAGAATCTCAAATATAAAATATATTTTGATTTGTTTAACACTTTTTTGGTTACTACATGATTCCATATGTGTTATTTCTTAGTTTTGATGTCTTCACTATTATTCTACAATGTAGAAAATAGTAAAAATAAAGAAAAACCCTGGAATGAGTTGGTGTGTCCAAACTTTTGACTAGTACTGTACGTTCCTCCAGACAGCACTGGAACACAGGAGAAGTGGATTAAAACAAAGACAGTGGAAGGGGATTAAGTCGGATTTGTTGACATGAGAAAGATGAGCCACATTTACTTTCCTTTTTTTCTCCTCTGCTCTAGAGTTGTTGTATCACATTCAATTACAGAAAGACTCAATTTCATTATTTCATGGGTTGTGTAGTTGTCCCTCTCTCCCTCTCTCCCTCCTTCCCTTCCCTTCCCACCAGCCAATAATAATAATAATAATAATAATTGGTCATTTAGCAGACGCTTTTATCCAGAGCGACTTACAGGAGCAATTAGGGTTAAGTGCCTTGCTCAAGGGCACATCGACAGATTTTTCACCTAGTCGGCTCGGGGATTAGAACCAGCGACCTTTCGGTTACTGGCACAACGCTCTTAACCACTAAGCTACCTGCCGCCAAGGTGTTGAGATCCATAAATGTTATTTTGGAGATTGTCTGGGTACCCATCTCTCTGGAAGAAATTACAATATTGCTGGGAGCCAGAATAAGCTATCCATGGCGCTCTACAAGGATTGTCAGCACTGATTCCCCCACCCTCAGAAACAGCTGCATCTCCCAGACTCCCACTGTGAAGCACATGGCAGCTGCAGTGTTATTAACCAATACCAGTAAATATTAAATTAAAAGATAAAAGCAAACTGGATGTCTGAGAACTGGCTGAAAGCCTGTATCTGTATTCAACATTGCTTTCCCTGCTGCACCCAATACCACTGTTGTTCAGTTAAACTTTATTTAAACCAGAAAGTCCTACTGAAATAAATAATCTCTTCTCCAAGGGAGATCTAGGTATCTCATGTTGTGAGGAGAAATGTATTCGAGGATAGGCCTATATCCTTCCACTGGGAAGGTCCTTTGCAGCTGTCTGAGAGATTCCTGTCATATTGAATTTGGATGACGGTTTGTAGTTTGAGACACACTCCGAATGACAGAATACTTTGAGACTGTTTGAAATGCATTTTGGACAAAGTATGAGGAGATTAAAGCAGACCTCCATTTTGGTCCTCTTTAATGTGTCATGAACATGGATGAAGCTGGGCCGGTGGGTGAGGACCACAGATGGAGCCCCACAGAGACTACAGTAAGACCAACACCTGACCTGATATCGTTCAGCCCAGCCTGGAGGATCTCCACAGAGACTCAGTGAGGACAAGCCTCCAGGGAAGTCTTTAGCATCTCCAGCCAACTGTCAATCACCTTACCTTCAGTAGAAGGTCCGAGCCTCACACCAGGTGCCAGAGAAGCTGCACAACAATACAACGTGGTACCTTCTTCTATGGACAGTAGAGTAACAGGATAAAGCTATGACTCAATAGAACTTTTCTTAGCGGGCGCTTGGCTCTCAAGGGTTTGGATCGAGCACTGCTTCTATTTACAAAGCTACTGTGGGTATTTATTTAAGCACTTTGCTCAGGGGCATACAAATACACACACACATGCCACATGGGGGTTGTGAGCCGACAGACTTCTGGTTAGTGGTCGAGGCCATAGCACTGCCATGTAAGCAGCTTCTCAGAAAGACGAGGCCTCTCTCCCGTCCTGTCAGTGGAGAGTGACCAGACCAGCTCTGTTTCCACAGTGGACGACAGCCATGCCTGAGAGCCAGCTAAATTAGTCCTCATTATCAGGCCATTTAAAATGGCCGTCAGGAGGAGAGGGAGGGGGAAGCGGGTAAACCCTGTTGTTGTAACCAAGAGAGACAGTGAGCTAATATTTCATTCTGCCTGGGAGGGAGAGCAGAGTTTGTAAGTGCCCTTGAGAGAGATGATGGCAGCTTTGGAAAGAGGGAGACAAGGTAAGTATGAGACCTGTTTCTCCCAGTGGTACATTGAAAGCGTTCTCCATCTGTCTCTATTTCTGCTCTCTTTCTTGCCCTTCAGTCCTTCCCATGCCTGGCTTTGTGAGGGAGAGAGACAGATAGGGCACTGAATGGACATTGTGTGTCTCGGCAAGGCAAGAGAGAGAGGTATCTCAAAGGATCTGCACGCACACACACACATACACAGGGCACATTGGGTCACAGCTCAGACCATTCAACACAGTGGAAGAAAGGTTCCCACACCTCAACATTGATGAGCCTCGTTTCAGATTGGTGGCCCTGGTCCAGAGAAAATACAAGGGAAAGAAGTACCACCCCACCGTGATTTATGTTTTCATAAAGCTGGAGAGAGAGGGGAGGAGATGAGAGGGGGAGAGAAGGAGAGGGGGTGAAGAGAGGAGAGGAGAGGGGGAGGAGAGGGGAGGAGAGGAGAGGGGAGGAGAGGAGAGGAGAGGGGAGGAGAGGAGAGGGGGAGGAGATGAGGAGAGGGGGAGTAGAGTAGAGGAGGAGGAGAGGGGGAGGAGATGAGGAGCTCACAGACAAAAGACCAGTTAATGATGGTAGAAGGAGACATTGGGAAGATAGCAGATCTTAACCCACACAGAGCAGGAACATGGGAGAACTGAGAGAGCTGTCAGCTCAGGTCACAGCACACACACCCCTGAACTGAGGCACAGAGAGACGGAGAGAGAAGGAGAGAGAGAGAGAGAGAGAGAGAGAGAGAGAGAGAGAGAGAGAGAGAGAGAGAGAGAGAGAGAGAGAGAGAATAAAGCCCTTAAATTGAAATTGAATTGAGAGAGAGAGAGAGAGAGAGAGAGAGAGAGAGAGAGAGAGAGAGAGAGAGAGAGAGAGAGATAAAACAAATGAGGGAAGAAAGGACTAGTAGTTGAGGTAAACGTGGGGCCAGAGCAACATGAAGAAAGGACCGGCAGTTGAGGTAAACGTGGGGCCAGAGCAACATGGAGAAAGAGAGAGAGATGAATGAGAGGGGGAGCGTTGACATAGACAGGGGAAGGTCAGTGGTGGGTCAGACAGGCTGAGATAGGAACAGAACAAGAGATGCATGTACCTCAGCTGCTCTCTCAAAGCTTCTATTTCACATCACTAATAGCATACGGGCAACGAAGAGAAAAGGGGAGGAAAACATGAATAGGAAAATACCAGTGAGAGGGAAACAGAGACCGGAAGAGAGAAATAAATAGTTTTTTATTTAAAGAGAGAGAGAGAGCGAGAGAGATACTGTGAGTGACAGGGATTATGAGGAAGAGACACACGATGAGGGAGAAGACATTTGGTGGTCCTCTTACTCCACCACCAGAGAACACCAATGTCCAAGAACATCTTAAAAGCTTTGTTGCCACTGGTTAACCCATCAAACAACAAAGGGTGCCACAAAGTCAAAACGTCATCATGGGAGGTAAATTGGAATGGAATTGAAATTATCCTGCGTAACATCTACAGTACCAGTCAAAGGTTTGGACACACCAACTCATTCAAGGGTTTTTCTTTATTTTTACTATTTTCTACATTGTAGAATAATAGTGAAGACATCAAAACTATGAAGTAACCAAAAAAGTGTTCAACAAATCCAAATATATTTTATATTTGAGATTCTTCAAAGTTGCCACCCGTTGCCTTGATGACAGCTTTGCACACTCGTGGCATTCTCTCAACCACCTGGAATGCTTTTCCAACAGTCTTGAAGGACATCCCACATATGCTGAGCACTTGTTGGCTGCTTTTCCTTCACTCTGCGGTCCAACTCATCCCAAACCATCTCAATTGGGTTGAGGTCGGGTGATTGTGGAGGCCAGGTTATCTGATACAGCACTCCATCACTCTCCTTCTTGGTCAAATAGCCCTTACACAGCCTGGAGGTGTGTTTTGGGTCATTGTCCTGTTGACAAACAAATGATAGTCCCACTAAGCGCAAACCAGATTGGATGGCGTATCGCTGCAGAATGCTGTGATAGCCATGCTGGTTAAGTGTGCCTTGAATTCTAAATAAATCACAGACAGTGTCAACAGCAAAGCACCCTCACACCATCACACCTTCTCCTCCATGTGTCTCACAAAGACACAGCGGTTTGTCACGATCGTTGAGAGATGGGTCAGACCAAGGTGCAGCGTGGTATGCGAACATGTTTATTGAACTAAATGAACATACAACAAAACAATAAACAACGTAACGTGAAGTTCTCCGGCTATACACATACAAGCCAACACGGAACAAGATCCCACAACTAAGGTAGGCAAACAGGCTACTTAAGTATGATCCCCAATCAGAGACAACGAGCGACAGCTGTCTCTGATTGGGAATCACGCCCAGCCAAACATAGAAACACAACCTAGATCCTAAACATAGATATACATCACATAGATTTCCACACCCTGACTCAACATACAAGAGTTCCATACGTCAGGGCGTGACACGGTTGGAACCAAAAATCTCAAATTTGGACACATCAGACCAAAGGACAGATTTCCACCGGTCTAATGTCAATTGCTCGTGTTGCTTGGCCCAAGCAAGTCTCTTCTTCATATCTTTGTAGCAATTCGACCATGAAGGCCAGTTGATGTTGAGATGTGTATGTTACTTGAACTCTGTGAAGCATTTATTTGGGCTGCAATTTCTGAGGCTGGTAACTAATTAACTTATCCTCTGCAGCAGAGGTAACTCTGGGTCTTCCTTTCCTGTCGCGGTCCTAATGAGAGCCATTTCCATCATAGCGCTTGATGGTTTTTGCGACTACACTTGAAGAAACGTTCAAAGTTCTTGAAATTATCCGACCTTCATGTCTTAAAGTAATGATGGACTGTCGTTTCTCTTTGCTTATTTGAGCTGTTCTTGTCATAATATGAACTTGGTCTTTTACCAAATAGGGCTATCTTCTGTATACCACCCCTACCTTGCCACAACACAACTGATTGGCTCAAACGCATTAAGAAGGAAAGAAATGCCACAAATTAACTTTTAACAAGGCACACCTGTTAATTGAAATGCATTCCAGGTGACTACCTCATGAAGCTGGTTGAGAGAATACCAAGAGTGTGCAAAGCTGTCATCAAGGCATACTTTGAAGAATATAAAATATATTTTGATTTGTTTAACACTTGTTTTGGTTACTACATTTACATTTACGTCATTTAGCAGACGCTCTTATCCAGAGCGACTTACAAACTACATGATTCCATTTGTGTTATTTCATAGTTTTGATGTCTTCACTATTATTCTACAATGTAGAAAATTGTAAAAAATAAAGAAAAACCCTGGAATGAGTAGGTGTGTCCAAACTTTTGACTGGTAGTGTAGATGAACAGAGTCTTTTCAATCCCATCACATTGCCACATGTGATGTGTAGCTACCGCTGTGTGTGTGTGCCTTCACCTGTGTTTTCACACAGGACAGATGCGCTGAAGAATGGCTACAATGAATCACTGTATTCTCACTGTCACCAGCAACGCCTCTCCCTCCTGCTCATTCTTCGTGTCTCTATAGCACAATCACTTCCTGTCTCTCCCTCTCTCGCTCCATCTCTCTCCCTCCCTCTCTACCTCCCACTCTCTCCATCTCGTGCCTTCTTCCTATGCTGCGTTGTGTCTCTCTGGGCTGAGCCCGATAAGCAGGTAATTCATCATTGCGCTGAAGGCTACACACGGAGCCTTATCAGGCCTTCACAAGGATTGGGCCTCCCAGTGCAAGGTCTCTGTTTGGAAACTGACCCGTTGCCTCCCATTGCCAAATTACCATGACAACATTCAAATTATCCCTGCAAATGACAAGAGACGAATTAATATATTTCCCATCATCCTCCATCCACCGGGCTTCCAGCCTCAATTTGAGTTTCTATTATTGGTGGGGAAAGAATGGTTAACGGAACCCACTGTGTGCCAGAAAAGCCTTAATGAATGCAAATTGCCGTCTCCCTTTTTCCATGGAGAACAATGCTTAAGAATAGCAAGTTGGGGTGTTAAAAGTGATACTGCATCTCTGCTTCCTCTTGCAATACATTGCATTTATTTTATTTTATAGTGTACCAAAGCCTGATGATAGCAAATGTTATTCAAGTGACAATAAAATACAATCATGCAGAAGTAGTGTATTTTAGCAGACAGACTCATAAAGGCGCTATGCTATTGTGAGTGTGTAATTGAGTCAGGAATATATAAGAGATACTGATGATGACAGGATAGTGGTGTTTTGCGACGGTCTGGGATTGAGTAAAGAACAGGAGATGAGGGTAAAGCAGTTATTCTCTTGCTCACTCCCACACAGACACTCTGTCTCTCTCACTCTCCCACAGACATTCTCTTTCTCTTTCTCTCTCGCTCTCTGTCTTTTGTCGGAGTGAAAATATCGTAAACCCACAAATTGCCTGGAGAGAAGCATATAAAAGGTGTTTAACTAATGTCTGGCAGCCTATCCTCTGTTTGACACCAGAGGAAATCACAAGTATGAGACCAGCAACAGCTCAGCTCATTTTCACAATTGAGGGAAGACGAGAAGGGAGGGATGACAGGAAGAGAGGCAGGAGGGATAGAGTGACTCAATCTCTCTCTCTTCTTCCCTGGTGCACACACTCACGCGCTCCCAGGGTAGACTGTAGGTAAAGTGCACTTCTGTCTCTATTTTACACTCTAGTGTGCACTTGACATTCCATACCTAAGGTTATACTGGACCACTTTACACTGAGATGAGAGACACAATGGAGCACAATGAGGGTTGAGATTCCAAAACATACTTTTTTGTTTGCAGTGTAAAGAGAGAATTTCAACATATCAAATGTATGTATCAAAATGTATTTTGCAAATGCTTACATTGACTTGATTTAGCGATTCGAATTAGTGAGCTTGGTGTTTAACATTTCTCATGTAATGTCCATCAGCGAGATGTCTAGGCAACACTATTTGATGAGCACATCTGTTGTTGTTGTTGTACAGTATAACCAGAGAAGTAACTGCAGTAACTAGGATCAAGACAATAAGACAAGACAATAAGACACAATTGAACAGTATTTCAGTCATCTCCCACAAATCAGTGCTTAGTGAAAAATCATTGTTCACAGTACAGATTAACACCATGTCAGCTTGACAACAGTCAGATGAAGACACAAGCTCTGGCTGATCCAACATTTCCCCAGTGAAGTATTCATTAACAGGCCTATTAACAGACTGGACACTAACTGTGAAACGTTAGTTGGCCGTTTGCAATGATAGCAGCAGCGCCCTCTATTCTACATGTGACTGATGGCTCAGCTGGTATGAATCACCATGGCAATTATCGGGCAGGGCCAGTTGGATAACAAGGCCACTTATGCACACACACACACACACACACACACACACACACACACACACACACACACACACACACACACACAGCTGACAGAAGAAGTAGAAAAGGAGTAGAATTGGAATGAGTGGACACGCAGTACACTACAGAGTGGAGACAGGCTCCAGGTTTGGGTTCTGTGTGCACAAACTAGGATGTAACTCCATATCTCCCATAGGAGTTTGGCCACATCCAGATAACCCAAACCCAGTCCAACAGCTTAGGTCTATCCCATCCAACAGGTTCTTGTATCACTCAGAGCTGTGTATGGCTGAGCAGGGGTGGTTCATAACTCTCTCTCTCAGAGCCCAGCTGAGGCAGGCCTTTGTTTAATGGCCCCACGCCATCAGGAGCCATTTACCATTGTGTTTGAGAAGGGACTCCTTCATCCATCACTCCTAGTAGAGATGCCTATCGTAGGAGAAGAGTAGCCTTGGCAATCTCCCAATCTGCTGTCCTGACATATTTTACCCTCACAGTCACACGGGCAGGGATGCATGGCTATCAAAACCTAGAGGACCAAACAGGACACTGCCAATGGAAACTGTGGCTGTCTTTTCTTCATTTGAGGCTCTGTAATGTATTTCCTTGAACCACCATCAGTCAAAGGAAATACAAAAAAAAAGGTATATTTGAATGAGAAATGTTCCCCCAGGTCTGAAGCACTGGGCAACTTCCAAATGTAGCTGCCGTGTCGCATACAACATCAGAATATGGCTGTGGAGTGTTGCTGAAAAGAGCAGCCAGTCCATAGCTAACCCTCCCGCAGCTCTGGGCTTTGAGAGAAGGCTTTTGGCAGTCCAGTCTGATATCTGTTGGCAGGCGATGGAGCATTCTCCCAATCATCTGTTGATCATTTAATTACAGTATGTTTCAATGGAGAGTAAAAACAACTACTGGGAAATGCTCCATGTCTCGACGTGTAAAGAAGACAAGCAATCACAGAGAGCGAGAGAGAGAGAGAGAGCGAGAGAGAGAGAAAGGGGAGAGTATAAGGGGTTTGCTTATGGTTTCTGCAGTCACTCAGACATTCCAAATGTAATCTAAGTCATGAACAGAACACCTAAAGCAGGTGCTAAGATGGCTGACTTCCTGTAATGGCAATATGATGAGGCACGCTCATTTCCCATTGGTGGAAAGGAACCAAAAGATGAGACGAATCATGCACACACTCTAATAAACATAATAAATGTGACACCCTTGATCGATAACCGATCTAGGATTTTACCCAGAGGATTTCAGAAAAGAGCCAGAACAGATGAACAGATGCAGGCACTTCTGTTTTAATATGCAAAGGTTTAAAAACACACATTGCCTATCATAAAATTATCATAGTTATAATGGTGTTCATCAATCAATTAAAAAGCAGCATAGCTCTCAGCCTGCTGCATTGTGGTCAATTTGTGGTCATAACTAACACATTCAAAATGCTAGATTGCCTGTTTTCACTAGCTTTGTCATTGAAACTTCTTTGTGGAGGTTACTGTGTGTTAAAACTCAGAAGCAGTGATGATTAAAATGAGGAATACATGGAAAAACAAGCCTCAATTGTAACATTGCTTGACAGAGTGTGTATAAAAAACACATTCACACTATCTCTCTGAAGGGTTTTGGTAAGAAGACAAGCTGAGGCTTGAATGGTTATGAAAAAATAAATGCTTGACATTATTATGGGACGGAATTGACTAGGTACTGTAAATAGCAATTTTGAAATAAACAATAAGTTACATTTCATCTAATCACTGTGTCAAGCACTCTGACACAGGTATCTCAGAATTACACAGGGCTAGAAATAACAGCCTGAGAGTGAGTGAGTTGCTACAGCAGTGCCCTTGACCTTCAGCAGGGCTGCCTTGTCTGGCTCCTCTCCTCTGGGGTGTAATAGTGTTTTACAACTCCAGCTATCCTTCCTATAACAAATGTTTTTCGTTTTATTCCAGTTTTCAGTTCAACAAGAACTCACAAGGGCCTAATCAAAAGCCCAACCTCATTAAACAAATAAGCCAATAGAAGAGCCTCTCAGGAATTAAACAGCACTTGTCTAAAAAATTACTGGGCTGGTCGGCCCCAAAAATGTCAATCATGTTGTATTAACCAGGACCCTGCAGCAAAGCATTAAGTTTAGGGCTGTGAAAATTATCAATCACAAGTCCAACCAGTCTAACACCCACTAGCTACAATATAGTAGCTACAGTACAGATTGACCAGAGGTCTCTGTCTGTCTGTCTGTCTGTCTGTCTGTCTGTCTGTCTGTCTGTCTGTCTGTCTGTCTGTCTGTCTGTCTGTCTGTCTGTCTGTCTGTCTGTCTGTCTGTCTGTCTGTCTGTCTGTCTGTCTGTCTGTCTGTCTGTCTGTCTGTCTGTCTGTCTGTCTGTCTGTCTGTCTGTCTGTCTGTCTGTCTCTCTGTCTGTCTGTCTGTCTGTCTGTCTGTCTGTCTGTCTGTCTCTCTCTCTCTTTTTGTCTCTCTCTCCGTCTCTCTATCTGTCTGTCTGTCTGTCTGTCTGTCTGTCTTGTCTGCCTCTCTCTGGCTCGTCTTTCTCTCGTCTCCCAGTTTGTCCCACTGGTCTCCATGTCTCTCTGTCCGTCTCTCTGTCCATCTCTCTGTCCATCTCTTTGTCTGTCTCTCTGTCCGTATCTCTGCTACCATTTTTCCTCTTGATTGGTGGGATTAGTAACATCAGACAGAAGACCTGCCACACAGAGTTTAAAATAGTCCTCTCTAATCGGAGCCGTACAGACCAAAATAACTCTGTGAGGGTAAAAATAAGTCTTATCTACACCAACGCAGAACTTTGCTGCATGTTCCCACTGAGCTTTATTCATTACAAACTCAAGGTGAAGGCCAAATGGTGCTGGTGTGTAATTAGTGACGGTCAAAACAAGACATTGAGTAGACCTACAGTACTATATTATTACAGGTCTATCATCCATGGTCTCAGTGTGCGGCTAGTCTCCCCAGCAAAATAATATCAGGATACCCTGAGGTGACTCTGATTCTAATATCAAGCAGCTAAAAAGTATTTCCACCATGCTGTTAGTTACAACACAGGAGGGCAAGATAGTTCACATTACATTTCTTGGAGCAAAACTGTAAATACAGCTATAAAACCCCCCAGTCATCCGTTAGAAACAAGTCAATGGAAACACTTTCTCCAGACTTATCATTACAGTGAAACCACACTAGACCCCCACAACTGTAACCTAACAACAAGGTTGTAAAAGTAGTATTGGAAAATAATGTGAAAGAGCATCATAGCCGTTACTAAAAGTGGACTGTGAATCCATAGTGAAAATCGCCAGTAATGGAGTAAACGTAGGTTTACGAGACTCGATGGCTAATTTGCCTTTCATTCTATTAGCACTGTTTTTGAAAAACAAAGAGCCAGCAGCTTTACTGCGTCACCCTGTACTGAGTCCCTCTGCAATGTTGGTCCAACAGCTATAATGTGTCACCCTGTACTGAGTCCCTCTGCTATGTTGGTCCACCAGCTATAATCTGTCACCCTGTACTGAGTCCCTCTGCAATGTTGGTCCACCAGCTATAATGTGTCACCCTGTACTGAGTCCCTCTGCTATGTTGGTCCACCAGCTATAATCTGTCACCCTGTACTGAGTCCCCTGCTATGTTGGTCCACCAGCTATAATCTGTCACCCTGTACTGAGTCCCTCTGCTATGTTGGTCCACCAGCTATAATGTGTCACCCTGTACTGAGTCCCTCTGCTATGTTGGTCCAACAGCTATAATCTGTCACCCTGTACTGAGTCCCTCTGCTATGTTGGTCCACCAGCTATAATCTGTCACCCTGTACTGAGTCCCCTGCTATGTTGGTCCACCAGCTATAATCTGTCACCCTGTACTGAGTCCCCTGCTATGTTGGTCCACCAGCTATAATCTGTCACCCTGTACTGAGTCCCTCTGCTATGTTGGTCCACCAGCTATAATCTGTCACCCTGTACTGAGTCCCTCTGCAATGTTGGTCCACCAGCTATAATGTGTCACCCTGTACTGAGTCCCCTGCTATGTTGGTCCACCAGCTATAATCTGTCACCCTGTACTGAGTCCATCTGCTATGTTGGTCCACCAGCTATAATCTGTCACCATGTACTGAGTCCCTCTGCTATGTTGGTCCACCAGCTATAATGTGTCACCCTGTACTGAGTCCCTCTGCTATGTTGGTCCACCAGCTATAATCTGTCACCCTGTACTGAGTCCCCTGCTATGTTGGTCCACCAGCTATAATCTGTCACCCTGTACTGAGTCCCTCTGCTATGTTGGTCCACCAGCTATAATCTGTCACCCTGTACTGAGTCCCTCTGCTATGTTGGTCCACCAGCTATAATCTGTCACCCTGTACTGAGTCCCTCTGCTATGTTGGTCCACCAGCTATAATCTGTCACCCTGTACTGAGTCCCTCTGCAATGTTGGTCCACCAGCTATAATGTGTCACCCTGTACTGAGTCCCTCTGCAATGTTGGTCCACCAGCTATAATGTGTCACCCTGTACTGAGTCCCTCTGCAATGTTGGTCCACCAGCTATAATCTGTCACCCTGTACTGAGTCCCTCTGCTATGTTGGTCCACCAGCTATAATGTGTCACCCTGTACTGAGTCCCTCTGCTATGTTTGATTAGTGCAAAAAGGGTCAATGCAGATATTTTGGGTAGCTATTGGTTAACTATTTAACTATTTAGCAGTCTTATGGTTTGGGGTTAGAAGCTGTTCAGGGTCCTGTTGGTTCCATACTTGGTGCATCGGTACCGCTTGCTGTGCGGCAGCAGAGAGAACAATCTATGACTTGGGTGGCTGGAGTCTTTGACAATTTTTAGGGCCACCATCTGACACCGCCTGGTATAGAGGTCCTGGATGGCGCCTTGCGGTCGGATGTCAAGCAGTTGCCATACCAAGCGGTGATGCAGCCAGATGCGCTCAATGGTGCAGCTTTTCAGCCTCCTGAGGGGGAAGAGTTATTATCGTGCCCTCTTCACTACTGTGTTGATGTGTGTGGACCATGATAGTTCCTTAGTGATGTGGATACAGAGGAACTTGAAGCTCTCGACCTATTCCACAACAACCCCGTCAATGTGGACGGGGGCATGCTAGGCCCTCCGTTTCCTGTAGTCCACGATCAGCTCCTTTGTCTTGCTGATGTTGAGGGAGAGGTTGTTGTCCTGGCACCACACTGCCAGGTCTCTGACCTCTTCCCTAAAGGCTGTCTCATCGTCATCGTTGATCAGGCCTACCACTGTCGTGTTGTCTGCAAACTTAATGATGGTATTGGAGTCGTGCGCGGCCCGGCAGTCGTGGGTGAACAGGGAGTACAGGAGGGGACTAAGCATGCACCTCTGAAGGGCCCCCGTGTTGAGGGTAATCATGGCGGATGTGTTGTTGCCTACCCTCACCACCTGGGGTCGGCCCATCAGGAAGTCCAGGATCCAGTTGCAGAGGGAGTGTATAATCCCAGGGTCCTTAGTTTAGTGATGAGCTTGGAGGGCACCATGGTGTTGATCACTGAGCTGTAGTCAATGAACAGCATTCTCACGTAGGTGTTCCTTTGTCCAGGTGGGAAAGGGCAGTGTGGAGTGCAATAGAGATTGTGTCATGTATAATGGTACGGTACAGAGGCTCCTTGAATTTATTATGCAAGCCAAGTCCTCCACAGCTGACAAGGGTGAAGACCTCCCCTTCTCATGGCTAGGTTAAATCTGTAGAGTTCCAGGACTAGTGAGAGCTACAGTCCAACACTGTTTCTTAGACTCCTGTCTGACTCCTAAACCCAAAGAGAGCAAGGGAAATTCCAATAACTTCAGCCAAAAACACATCATCAGAACCGCCCTGTTTCACCAGAAGAACATTCTGTTCATCACCTTGAAAGGCATCAGGCACTTCCACCACAGAAATGCTCCACTTAACAAAATGCATCTTTCATGAGAAACGTTATACAGACCATCCAGGGAAAATACGAGGTTACTATAAATAATGGAACTTCTATTATTTGATCTTCTAATGGATTAAACACACACACACACACACACACACACACACACACACACACACACACACACACACACACACACACACACACACACACACACACACACACACACACACACACACACACACACACACACACACACACACACACACACACACACACACACACACACACACCTGTCATTTGAAAATACATTTGCAATAACCGACGGCTGATGTTTAAATTGAATAAATTGGTGGAGGCATGCAGGAAGGTGGGTTAATATTTATTCAAAAGTATGACAATATCCATTTGGGGTTCAACGTTTTGTCTTTGATGAATTGAATGTATTAATGAATGCAGGGGGTTGGGTGTCCTCGGCCATGGCGGATCTCATAGAAGTGTAAATGATGTACTATGACATGTACTGAACACGCTTTGATCTGCTATTTCACTACGGCCACATCCACTTCCACTAAACAGACCGACTGGAAAAGAGACAGAAACACACACATGCACACACATGCACACGCGCAAATCTTTAAAAAGTGAGCCTCTCTGGTCTAAAAAGACCCTTCTCTCTGATCCCCCCAACCTGCTCTCCATCCAAGCCATCTCCTCCAGTTCCCCCTACCTGGGTTCCAACAACCTGAGGACACTGCTCTGTTTGATTAGCGTTTAACAAGATGACACCTAGAACCAAGAGAGGGAACACCAACAACCCAGATATGGTGTCTTATAAAGGAGATCTTATTAGCTCAGTGGGACAACCATCGTGAACATTGTTTGAATAGTACAAAGCATGATTACCACACAGAGTGGCATATATTGTCCCCCAATACTCAAAGCAGTTGATAACATTACTTAGACAGCAGTGTTTGAGCTGGGCCAGTGCTCACATCCGTACGGCGTACCTACACCTCCAGTTTTCTACTGCTTGTGTATTGGCTGTGAAATATGGACCCTGGTACAGTAAAATGTTTATGAATACGACCCACTTTTTTCCTCCCACTCCAAGCACCGACAGGCAGCAAGAGACAAAACAGAATACAACAGAACAATATCCAACAACCTACTAAATATTATATATATTATATGCACAGTCAGAGGGAATGGGACAGGAGGGTGCAATGTTATTAGAGAGCGGGTCCACACAGGGAACAGAACCCTGACTCTGATTTGAGACAGACAGCGGTGTTAGTTAGGGGCTCTGGAGATCAGGACCAGGGGTGATACAGTGGTACTAACAGGCTCTGTGGGTCGCCTGGCTCAGAGGTCCGCTGTGACTAAAGTCCTTCGCCCGGCGCCATCGGCCCCCTTATTGATCACTGCTAAACACACCAGCTGGCACACCATGAAATATTCATCATTCAATTCTGACAGCTTTTTATCATTTCTAAATATTTCAATGCCACAATGGCTCACAGCAATACTGTAACAAATCAACAGCAGGAGAAAATAAAGAAGAATTATAGCTGTCCCCTTCTGCACCCCTCCTCCCCCAGCCCGCCCACCTCAGACAAATGGACGCCCTATCACAGAGTGAGAAATCCCGCAGTCACACACAGCAGCTCGTTTATCTCCCCCAGGCAGGGCCACGGGATGGTGTGTGTGGATTCTCTTATAAGAGCACAGCTGGCTGAGACTTTAGGTCCTGTCAGGACATTAGGGACCAATCAGAAATCCCCTTGTCCCTGATTGACATACTGGTAGAGATCATGGCCCGCCCACAGCAGATTCACTGTCTGATACTACCAATGATGACTATCTTCAGGGAAGATACTGGGATCCTCTGCAGGAGAGTAGGCGGAGCACTAGGACGTCCTGTCTTCAAGGTGCATTCTGTTCAATGCCAGTGGTAGGCAGGGCAAGGCAGTGCAATTCGGGAACATTCATCAAGTTAAGTTTAATTAGCATAAATTGGCAATTATATTTCACAATTTTAACCCAGACCTGTAATCATTTGTGTTTCCAGCAGTTTAGTTATAGCTCACTGATGACTGCCTGATGTAATTAAAAGCAACTTATTGTTGCTTATCATCTCATATTAAGGAAATTACACTGAAGTCATTTTTCACCAGGGTGTGTGTGTGTCTAGACATGTAGTCTAATTCACCTCTCAGGCAGTCGAGGTGGTGTGTGTCTCCTTTAAGGCACGAGTCACTTTCAGCACATGAAAAGGAATAAAAAAATAACTGAAATCAAAATGGAACGGAACAATATTATAGCAGGGGCGCTTGCAGGGCTGTCAGAATTTAGCATAATTGCAATAAAAAAATAAGTATTGTCCCAACTGATTGAATTGCGTCTAACTCTGCAACAGTGAGCATAAACAATGTTGTCATCTGTCACCACCGCTTGAGCTCTATATTCAGCTTTTTCTGTGTTTTTCCTCACAGACTGCAGAACGCTCACATACGTGTGTGTAATGAAAATAATTACTTTGTGTGTGTTACCTGGCGCAGTGTACCGCCCCTCTCTCGCTCTCTCTCGATCTGACACACACACACACACACACCCTGTCACTCAATCAGTGCTAGGCTCCCCAGCCTGGAGAGTCCTCCATGTCGTTCATCAATAGTCTGTCAGTTCCCCCTCTCCAGTCACTCTCTCCCTGCAATGTCTACTAATGACACTCACTACATCAGCCAGCCAGCCCCTCACCACATCAGCCAGCCAGCCCCTCACCACTCACTCCATCAGCCAGCCAGCCCCTCACCACTCACTCCATCAGCCAGCCAGCCCCTCACCACTCACTCCATCAGCCAGCCAGCCCCTCACCACTCACTCCATCAGCCAGCCAGCCCCTCACCACTCACTCCATCAGCCAGCCAGCCCCTCACCACTCACTCCATCAGCCAGCCAGCCCCTCACCACTCACTCCATCAGCCAGCCAGCCCCTCACCACTCACTCCATCAGCCAGCCAGCCCCTCACCACTCACTCCATCAGCCAGCCAGCCCCTCACCACTCACTCCATCAGCCAGCCAGCCCCTCACCACTCACTCCATCAGCCAGCCAGCCCCTCACCACTCACTCCATCAGCCAGCCAGCCCCTCACCACTCACTACATCAGCCAGCCAGCCCCTCACCACTCACTCCATCCCACCGTACGCATGCCAAATCAGCTGCAACAGAGAGAGATGGAGAGACAAAGGGAAGGCAGAGATAGAGATGCCTCCTCCTATAGTCAGCGTCCTTGGACCATCCTCACTGATCTAGCCAGGTAAAGAGAGGGGCAGTCCAGAGGGGCAGTCCAGAGGGGCAGTCTAGAGGGGCAGTCTAGAGGGGCAGTCTAGAGGGGCAGTCCAGAGGGGCAGTCTAGAGGGGCAGTCTAGAGGGGCAGTACAGAGGGGCAGTCTAGAGGGGCAGTCCAGAGGGGCAGTCTAGAGGGGCAGTCTAGAGGGGCAGTACAGAGGGGCAGTACAGAGGGGCAATCTAGAGGGGCAGTCCAGAGGGGCAGTCTAGAGGGGCAGTACAGAGGGGCAGCCCCACACACAATTGAATTTCCTGTTCTGGGGTCTATCCTGGCATGTGTCATCCTGGAGGGAATGTCCCATAAAAAGATGACAGCTCTGGGAACAACCATACAGGCCACATCTAAAATGGGCTGGGGGACGAACAATGAAAAACAGAGAACAAGTCATCCGTGTTTTGGAAGCAGGCCTCTCTGACACAACCTGAGGCGAACTACGTACCACAAGCCTCCCTGGCTGCTTTGTTCCTGCAGGCAGCTGGGCTTTCAAAGACCGCTCCTCACCAGATTTCAAACTCTGCCAGACTCAGGAAATAGGAAATGTCAGGCACAGGTTTCCTCCTATAATTGTGCAACCATTTCACTGGCCTATTTATGCATGTGTTCCCCAATTGAATTAAATATGGAGGCAATTATGAATAAAGCTCTGGCAGAGACAGAGAAAGAGAGAGAGAAGAGACAGCAAGAGAGAGAGACAGAGGAGACAGAGACAGAGGAGACAGAGGAGACAGAGAGCGACAGAGAGAGACAGACAGACAGAGAGAGAGCGACAGAGGACACAGACAGAGAGAAAGAGACAGACAGAGGAGTAGGGCAGAGAGAGAGTCAGGAGACAGTGAGAGAGAGAAGAGTGAGAGAGCGAGACAGAGACAGACAGACAGAGAGAGAGAGAGAGACAGAGGAGACAGGCAGAGAGAGAGACAGGAGACAAAGAGAGAGAGAGGAGTGAGAGAGCGAGACAGAGACAGACAGACAGAGACGGAGAGAGCGAGAGAGGAGACACAGAGAGAGTTAATTTGCCGTTAACTTTCATCCATGCCGGCTCTCCTCAGAGTTTGCATGTGTATTGGCAACTGCACAGATTGATCTCTCCATGGGCTCTCACACACACACACACACACACACAGTCGTTAGGTACACAGAAGAAGTAAAGGGCCTGCCTTTTCCAGATGCTCCCTTCTCCCCTTTCAGCACTAGAGCTTTTTAAAAAGAAATGAAGCCTTTCGGCATGTCATCAAGGTTCACTGTGCCAATGCAGTAGGCAACAGTTTGTAATGAAAACCCAAGGTGCATTTAACAGCCAGCCATTAAAGCTAGCTTATTGTGAGCCAAAAGCTACAGTTAAAGTCGGAAGTTTACATACACTAAGTTGACTGTGCCTTTAAACAGCTTGGAAAATTCCAGAAAATGATGTCATGGCTTTAGAAGCATCTGATAGGCTAATTGACATAATTTGAGTCAATTGGAGGTGTACATGTGGATGTATTTCAAGGCCTAACTTCAAACTCAGTGCCTCTTTGCTTGACATCATGGGAAAATCAAAAGAAATCAGGCCTCAGAAAAAAAAATGGTAAACCTCCAAAAGTCTGGTTCATCCTTGGGAGCAATTTCCAAACGCCTGAATGTGCCACGTTAATCTGTACAAACAATAGTACGCAAGTATAAACACCACGGGACCACGCAGCCGTCACACCGCTCAGGAAGGAGACGCGTTGTGTCTCCTAGAGATGAACGTACTTTGGTGTGAAAAGTGCAAATCAATCCCAGAACAACAGCAAAGGACCTTGTGAAGATGCTGGAGGAAACAGGTACAAAAGTATCTACAGTGGGGGAAAAAAGTATTTAGTCAGCCACCAATTGTGCAAGTTCTCCCACTTAAAAAGATGAGAGAGGCCTGTAATTTTCATCATAGGTACACGTCAACTATGACAGACAAATTGAGAAAAGAAAATCCAGAAAATCACATTGTAGGATTTTTTATGAATTTATTTGCAAATTATGGTGGAAAATAAGTATTTGGTCACCTACAAACAAGCATGATTTCTGGCTCTCACAGACCTGTCACTTCTTCTTTAAGAGGCTCCTCTGTCCTCCACTCGTTACCTGTATTAATGGCACCTGTTTGAACTTGTTATCAGTATAAAAGACACCTGTCCACAACCTCAAACAGTCACACTCCAAACTCCACTATGGCCAAGACCAAAGAACTGTCAAAGGACACCAGAAACAAAATTGTAGACCTGCACCAGGCTGGGAAGACTGAATCTGCAATAGGTAAGCAGCTTGGTTTGAAGAAATCAACTGTGGGAGCAATTATTAGGAAATGGAAGACATACAAGACCACTGATAATCTCCCTCTATCTGGGGCTCCACGCAAGATCTCACCCCGTGGGGTCAAAATTATCACAAGAACGGTGAGCAAAAATCCCAGAACCACACGGGCGGACCTAGTGAATGACCTGCAGAGAGCTGGGACCAAAGTAACAAAGCCTACCATCAGTAACACACTACGCCGCCAGGGACTCAAATCCTGCAGTGCGAGACGTGTCCCCCCTGCTTAAGCCAGTACATGTCCAGGCCCGTCTGAAGTTTGCTAGAGTGCATTTGGATGATCCAGAAGAGGATTGGGAGAATGTAATATGGTCAGATGAAACCAAAATAGAACTTTTTGGTAAAAACTCAACTCGTCGTGTTTGGAGGACAAAGAATGCTGAGTTGCATCCAAAGAACACCATACCTACTGTGAAGCATGGGGGTGGAAACATCATGCTTTGGGGCTGTTTTTCTGCAAAGGGACCAGGACGACTGATCCGTGTAAAGGAAAGAATGAATGGGGCCATGTTTCGTGAGATTTTGAGTGAAAACCTCCTTCCATCAGCAAGGGCGTTGAAGATGAAACGTGGCTGGGTCTTTCAGCATGACAATGATCCAAACAAACCGCCCGGGCAACGAAGGAGTGGCTTCGTAAGAAGCATTTCAAGGTCCTGGAGTGGCCTAGCCAGTCTCCAGATCTCAACCCCATAGAAAATCTTTGGAGGGAGTTGAAAGTCCGTGTTGCCCAGCGACAGCCCCAAAACATTACTGCTCTAGAGGAGATTTGCATGGAGGAATGGGCCAAAATACCAGCAACAGTGTGTGAAAACCTTGTGAAAACTTACAGAAAACGTTTGACCTGTGTCATTGCCAACAAAGGGTATATATCAAAGTATTGAGAAAATTTTGTTATTGACCAAATACTTATTTTCCACCATAATTTGCAAATCAATCAATCAATCAATCAATCAATTTTATTTTATATAGCCCTTCTTACATCAGCTAATATCTCGAAGTGCTGTACAGAAACCCAGCCTAAAACCCCAAACAGCTAGTAATGCAGGTGTAGAAGCACGGTGGCTAGGAAAAACTCCCTAGAAAGGCGAAAACCTAGGAAGAAACCTAGAGAGGAACCAGGCTATGAGGGGTGGCCAGTCCTCTTCTGGCTGTGCCGGGTGGAGATTATAACAGAACCATGCCAAGATGTTCAAAAATGTTCATAAGTGACAAGCATGGTCAAATAATAATCAGGAATAAATCTCAGTTGGCTTTTCATAGCCGATCATTAAGAGTTGAAAACAGCAGGTCTGGGACAGGTAGGGGTTCCATAACCGCAGGCAGAACAGTTGAAACTGGAATAGCAGCAAGGCCAGGCGGACTGGGGACAGCAAGGAGTCACCACGGCCGGTAGTCCCGACGTATGGTCCTAGGGCTCAGGTCTCTCAGTTGGCTTTTCATAGCCGATCATTAAGAGTTGAAAACAGCAGGTCTGGGACAGGTAGGGGTTTCGTAGCCGCAGGCAGAACAGTTGAAACTGGAATAGCAGCAAGGCCAGGCGGACTGGGGACAGCAAGGTGTCATCATGCCCGGTAGTCCTGACGTATGGTCCTAGGGCTCAGGTTCTCAGAGAGAAAGAGAGAACGAGAGAATTAGAGAGAGCATACTTAAATTCACACAGGACACTGGATAAGACAGGAGAAGTACTCCAGGTATAACCAACTAACCCCAGCCCCCCGACACATAAACTACTGCAGCATAAATACTGGAGGCTGAGACAGGAGCGGTCCGGAGACACTGTGGCCCCATCCGAAGAAACCCCCGGACAGGGCCAAACAGGAAGGATATAACCCCACCCACTCCGCCAAAGCACAGCCCCCGCACCACTAGAGGGATATCCCCAACCACCAACTTACAATCCTGAGACAAGGCCGAGTATAGCCCACAGAGGTCTCCACCACAGCACAAACCAAGGGGGGGGCGCCAACCCAGACAGGAAGATCACGTCAGTAACTCAACCCACTCAAGTGACGCACCCCTCCCAGGGACGGCATGAAAGAGCACCAGCAAGCCAGTGACTCAGCCCCTGCAACAGGGTTAGAGGCAGAGAACCCCAGTGGAGAGGGGAACCGGCCTGGCAGAGACAGCAAGGGCTGTTCGTTGCTCCAGCCTTTCCGTTCACCTTCACACTCCTGGGCCAGACTACACTCAATCATATGACCTACTGAAGAGATAAGTCTTCAGTAAAGACTTAAAGGTTGAGACCGAGTCTGCGTCTCTCACATGGGTAGGCAGACTGTTCCATAAAAATGGAGATCTATAGGAGAAAGCCCTGCCTCCCGCTGTTTGCTTAGAAATTCTAGGGACAATTAGGAGGCCTGCGTCTTGTGACCGTAGCGTACGTATTGGTATGTACGGCAGGACCAACTCGGAAAGATAGGTAGGAGCAAGCCCATGTAACGCTTTATAGGTTAACAGTAAAACCTTGAAATCAGCCCTTGCCTTAACAGGAAGCCAGTGTAGGGAAGCTAGCACTGGAGTAATATGATCAAATTTCTTGGTTCTAGTCAGGATTCTAGCAGCCGTATTTAGCACTAACTGAAGTTTATTTAGTGCTTTATCCGGGTAGCCGGAAAATAGAGCATTGCAGTAGTCTAACCTAGAAGTAACAAATGCATGGATTAATTTTTCTGCATCATTTTTGGACAGAAAATTTCTGATTTTTGCAATGTTACGTAGATGGAAAAAAGCTGTCCTTGAAACAGTCTTGATATGTTCGTCAAAAGAGAGATCAGGGTCAAGAGTAACGCCGAGGTCCTTCACAGTTTTATTTGAGACGACTTTACAACCATCAAGATGAATTGTCAGATTTAACAGAAGATCTCTTTGTTTCTTGGGACCTAGAACAAGCATCTCTGTTTTGTCCGAGTTTAAAAGTAAAAAGTTTTCAGCCATCCACTTCCTTATGTCTGAAACACAGGCTTCTAGCGAGGGCAATTTTGGGGCTTCACCATGTTTCATTGAAATGTACAGCTGTGTGTCATCCGCATAGCAGTGAAAGTTAACATTATGTTTTCGAATAAATTCATTAAAAATCCTACAATGTGATTTTCTGGATTTTTTTCTCTCATTTTGTCTGTCATAGTTGACGTGTACCTATGATGAAAATTACAGGCCTCTCTCATCTTTTTAAGTGGGAGAACTTGCACAATTGGTGGCTGACTAAATACTTTTTTCCCCCACTGTATATCCACAGTAAAATGAGTCCTATATCGACATAACCTGAAAGGCCGCTCAGCAAGGAAGAAGCCACTGCTCCAAAACCGCCATAAAAAAGCCAGACTACGGTGTGCAACTGCACATGGGGACAAAGATCGTACTTTTTGGAGAAATGTCCTATGGTCTGAAGAAACAAAAATAGAACTGTTTGGCCATAATGACCATCGTTATGTTTGGAGGAAAAAGGGGGTGCTTGCAAGCCAATAAACACCATCCCAACCGTGAAGCACGGGGGTGGCAGCATCATGCTGTGGGGGTGCTTTGCTGCAGGAGGGACTGGTGCACTTCACAAAATAGATGGCATCATGAGGAAGGAAAATTATGTAGATATATTGAAGCAACATCTCAAGACATCAGTCAGGAAGTTAAAGCTTGGTCGCAAATGGGTCTTCCAAATGGACAATGACCCCAAGCATACTTCCAAAGTTGTGGCAAAATGGCTTAAGGACAACAAAGTCAAGGTATTGGAGTGGCCATCACAAATCTCTGACCTCATTCCTATAGAACATTTGTGGGCAGAACTGAAAAAGCGTGTGCGAGCAAGGAGGCCTACAAACCTGACTCAGTTACACCAGCTCTGTCAGGAGGAATGGGCCAAAATTCACCCAACTTATTGTGGGAAGCTTGTGGAAGGCTACCCGAAACATTTGACCCAAGTTAAACAATTTAATGGCAATGCTACCAAATACTAATTGAGTGTATGTAAACTTAAATAAAAGAAATAAAAGCTGAAATAAATCATTCTCTCTACTATTATTCTGACATTTCACATTCTTAAAATAAAGTGGTGATCCTAACTGACCTAAAACAGGGAATTTTTACTAGGAATAAATGTCAGGAATTGTGAAAAACTGAGTTTAAATGTATTTGGCTAAGGTGTATGTAAACTTCCGATTTCAACTGTATATGGGAGTGTGAGTCTCCTGTGCTGGCTATACTAATGCTGGCTGCACTATCCACTACTACGTAAGCCCGTACTATCGCTGCTACGGCGCACACTCCCTGAAAGACTGAGCTTCGAGACTGATAAGAGAGAGCGGGAGCATGATTGATTTCTGCTACTGCTCTCTCTGTCTCTCTCTCTCTCTCAATTCAATTTCAATTTAAGGGCTTTATTGGCATGGGAAACGTATGTTAACATTGCCAAAACAAGTGAAGTAGATAGTAAACAAAAGTGAAATAAACAATAAATATTAACAGTAAACATTACAATCAGAAGTTCCAAAAGAATAAAGACATTTCAAATGTCATATTATGTCTATATACAGTGTTGTAACAATGTGCAAATAGTATAAAGTACAAATGGAAAAATAAATAAACATAAATATGGGTTGTATTTACAATGGTGTTTGTTCTTCACTGGTTGCCCTTTTCTTGTGGCAACAGGTCATAAATCTTGCTGCTGTGATTGCAAACTGTGGTTTTTCACCCAGTAGATAAGGGAGTTTATCAAAATAGGGTTCGTTTTCGAATTCTTTGTGGATCTGTGTAATCTGAGGGAAATATGTGTCTCTAATATGGTCAATAATTAGGTTAGGAAGTGCAGCTCAGTTTCCACCTCATTTTGTGGGCAGTGTGCACATAGCCTGTCTTCTGTTGAGAGCCAGGTGTGCCTACGGCGGCCTTTCTCAATAGCAAGGCTATGCTCACTGAGTCTGTACATAGTGAAAGTTTTCCTCAATTTTGGGTCATTCACAGTGGTCAGGTATTATGCCACTGTGTACTCACTGTTTAGGGCCAAATAGCATTGTAGTTTGCGCTGTGCTGTGCTGTGCTGTTCTCTCTCTCTCTCTCTCTCTCTCTCTCTCTCTCTCTCTCTCTCTCTCTCTCTCTCTCTCTCTCTCTCTCTCTCTCTCTCTCTCTCTCTCTCTCTCTCTCTCTTCTCTCTCTCTCTCTCTCTCTCTCTCTCTCTCTCTCTCTCTCTCTCTCTCTCTCTCTCTCTCTCTTTCTCTCTTTCTCTCTTTCTCTCTCTCTCTTTCTCTCTTTCTCTCTTTCTCTCTTTCTCTCTCTCTCTCTCTCTCTCTCTCTCTCTCTCTCTCTCTCTCTCTCTCTGTGTCATCCTCACAAGTGCCTGCCCTCTAATGGAGCCAGCTGCCCACAGAAAATACTATGTGAATCTAAAGAGGTGTCCATTGATAGAATGTGATCGGGGGAAAATGCATGGAGAACTTCTTTTTAATCCTTTTTATGCTTGGTCTCTTCTCCAAGGGGAGCTCAGTGAGTGATTGAGGGTTTGATTCTTCCATTTCTTTTTAGGTGTGTGAGATGACTGAGTCGTTTAAAGTAAATACTTCACAATTTCTGGCAGCTGTGTCAGTGTATGTACTTGCACTTAGGCCAATTATGGCTTGTCACTATGGTTACCCCCTCAAGCTCCCGAGTGGCGCAGCGGTCTAAGGCACTGCATCTCAGTGCTAGAGGCATCACTACAGACCCTGGTTCGATTCCAGGCTGTATCACAATCCAGCTGTGATTGGGAGCACACAATTGGCCCAGCGGAGTCCGGGTTTGGCCGGGGTAGGCCGTCATTGTAAATAATAATTTGTTCTTAACTGACTTGCCTAGTTAAATAAAGGTTAAATAAAAAAAAAATAAAAAAACACTGACTGTTGAGGAAAGGGGCTTAGGAGAACATGAAAGGAGAGGAGGAATGGGCAGCTCCAGTCTCTCTCTGTCCAACTGCCCATCCAACAGCCCCACAGTGTGAGCTGTGCTTAAAGCAAATGGATCAGGATCAAAGACAAAACACAAGGCTGGGTTAGATTAACCTTAATTCACTTTTCTCTCTCCAGTGTCTCCAAAATTACAGATGATTTTATTACACACGACAGGCATTAGGCCTACTATGAGTTCCATTTAGAATATGCTAAATGTGGAAAGTTCAAACATCTGTCTCTGAGGAAAAAACTATCCGAAAGAGAGTGTTTCCCTCCAAATTATTTTATCTTTTTTCAAGTCTGCTATGCTTTAAATATAATTGAAAAATCATCTCTATGAAGCTTGAGCTCAAACTTAATTTGAAATGGAAGCAGGAGAACATTAACATTTACTCCAAAAAAATGAAAGGTGGGCCCCCCGAGTGGCGCAGCGGTCACTACAGATCTGAGTTCGATCCCGGGCTGTGGCGCAGCCGGCCCAGCGTCGTCCGGGTTAGGGGAGGGTTTGGCCGGCTAGGATGTCCTTCTCCCATCGCGCTGTAGCGACTCCTTGTGGCGGCCGGGCACATGCACGCTGACTTCGGTCGCCAGCTGTATGGTGTTTCCACCAACACATTGGTGCGGCTGAATTCCGGGTGAAGCAAGCTGTGTGTCAAGAAGCAGTGCTTGGCAGGGTCGTGTTCCGGAGGACGCATGGCTCTCACCTTCGCCTCTCCCGAGTCCGTAAGGGAGTTGCAGTGATGGGACAAGACTGTAACTACCAATTGGATATCACAAAAAAGGGGTAAAAAGTACCAAAAAACTTTAACAGTAAAATGAAAGGTCCTTGTCAAGAGACAAGGACAGTTGGCTAGCCTTGAAAGGGAAATAACTTGCCTGTGTGTGTGCTTGTGTGTGTGTGTGTGTGTGTGTGTGTGTGTGTGTGTGTGTGTGTGTGTGTGTGTGTGTGTGTGTGTGTGTAAGAGAGATACAGACCTCACAGCGAAGCATCACTGACTGGCAGCTAGGAGAACCTGTGTTTGTGTGTTGAAATACCTGTGGCCCAGGGCCATTGTTACAGGGAGAAATGTTCCCTTCCAACCCTAAGCTGACATGGGAGGACGAGGCAGATTTGAGCAAACCTGATTTATCTTGTACACAGCCGGGCATTAAACACTACTACCGCTGGATAGAGGGGAGGGGAATTAGAGCTGAAACACTTTGTTAAAAAAAACATGACCACAAAATCAAATGTATTGAGCTAGCTCCAAGAGGTGATAAATATGGGAGGGATTTTTACTCACTCCTTTTATCCATCCATCATAATCCGGTCATGTGGGAGGGATTTCAAGTTGCCCATTTAATGTCAGGAAGATTTATATTTACATGATTTTTTAAATACATAATCATATCAAATTGATATGAAATACTGTAGTTCAGGGCAAACATGTTTTGAATTCATAATGTTCAAGCAGGGCTAGAAATAGCCTGAAGGAGCTATATGAGTTATAGCAACGTGTTATAGAGGGATACGAGTTGGGCACGTAAAAACCCAAGTCAGCCTTTCATCCGGTGCTTGGCTATCTCAAAGCTCAAACATGGTCCATCTTCGCTATTCAATAGACGGACTCACATGAATGGAAAGACAATAGAGGTTCCTGTCTGAACCTTAGGGGAATTGGTGTTATCTGTGTCACTGAGGAGTGTGACATGAATGTGTACATCAGAACATAGGGAACAACTTAATTAGTATGATCATTTTCTCTCCCACTTTCCTGCACCTCTGCCAGTCCTTTGTTCGTCTGTCATCAAGCAAAGACAACAAACAACTGTGGTCTAACCTGGCCCAGATAAATGTGCTTGGCTAGGGCCTCCCTAGTTTATCCCTGACCTTCTAATGAAAGTAGCCTACATACCGTATACTAGGGTTGAATGGCGGGAACCCGGTTACCGAGATTTTCCGACAAAAACCAGTCCCTTTTCGAGGGATAAATAACTACGAGAAACCGGTAAATTATAATAAAGTATATATGAACAGCATGGTGTGAAATGGAACTGTTAAATGATATGCAATGTCTAAATCTGGCTTCTCTACGGCCTCTGACATGATGAATCAACGCTCAGGGTGGGGACAGACAGCCCATCTCAGTAGAAAGCGCAAAATAACAAAAACTGTTATTTTAAAATTTTAGCAAATGTATAAAAAATAAAATCTATAACAATCACATTTACATAAGTATTCAGACCCTTTACTCAGTACTTTGTTGAAGTACCTTTGGCAGCGATTACAGCCTTGAGTCTTCTTGGGTGTGACGCTACAAGCTTGGCACACCTGTATTTGGGGAGTTTCTCCCATTCTTCTCTGCAGATCCTCTCAAGCTCTGTCAGGTTGGATGGGGAGCTGCACAGCTATTTTCAGGTCTCTCCAGAGATGTTAGATCGTGTTCAAGTCCGTGCTCTGGCTGGGCCACTCAAGGACATTCAGAGACTGCGTTGTCTTGGCTGTGTGCTTAGGGTCGTTGTCCTGTTGGAAGTTGAACCTTCGCCCCAGTCTGAAGTACTGAGTGCACTGGAGCAGGTTTTCATCAAGGATCTCTATGTACTTTGCTCCGTTCATCTTTCCCTCGATCCTGACTAGTCTCCCAGTCACTGCCGCTGAAAAACAATCCCCACAGCATGATGCTATCAACACCATGCTTCACCGTAGGGATGGTGCCTGGTTTCCTCCAGACATGATGCTTGGCATTCAGGCCAAATAGTTCAATCTTGGTTTCAGCAGACCAGAGAATCTTGTTTCTCATCGTCAGAGTCCTTTAGGTGCCTTTTGGCAAACTCCGAGCGGGCTTTAATGTGCCTTTTTCTGAGGAGTGGCTTCCGTCTGGTCCCTCTATCATAAAGGCCTGAGCTCTGTCAGAGTGACCATCAGGTTCTTGGACACCTCCCTGACAAAGGCCCTTCTCCCCCGATTGCTCAGTTTGACCGGCCGGACAGCTCTAGGAAGAGTCTTGGTGGTTCCAAACTTCTTCCATTTAAAAATAATGGAGGCCACTGTGTTCTTGGGGACCTTCAACTCCGCAGACACTTTTTGGTACCATTCCCCAGATCTGTGCCTCGACACAATCCTGTCTCGGAGCTCTACGGACAATTATTTCGACATCAAGGCATGGTTTTTGCTCTGACATGCACTGTCAACTGTGGGACCTTATATAGACAGGTGTGAGCCTTTCCGAATCATGTCCAATCAATTGAATTTACCACAGGTGGACTCCAATCAAGTTGTAGAAACATCTCAAGGATGATCAATGGAAACAGGATGCACCTGAGCACAATTTCGAGTCTCAGAGCAAAGGGTCTGAATACTTTAAATAAGGTATTTCTGTTATTTTAATTTTACATTTTGGGTATTGTATTTGTGGTATTGTGTGTAGATTGATGAGGGAAATGTTTTATTTAATACATTTTAGAATAAGGCTGTAACGTAACAAAATGTAGAAAAACTCAAGAGGTCTGAATACTTTCCTAATGCACTGTAGGCCTACAGTATTATCTCATCATGGTAACTTTTTTTATTGTGACAGGTAGGCTACATTTGCTGCAGCATAACCTATGCTACAGTAATATAAAGACAGAATGCCCGTCTAATTTACCCATCTCTATCTGGCTTTCGGGGGTTATCTTGATTTTTTAATTGTAAAGATTTTTGTATTTTTATTGCAGCTGCAGAGTTTTAAAACAGCCTATCACTCGAATATCGTTGCTTTAAATCAGTGCACGCGCAAGCACTCTCTCACAGTCTTACTCTCTCTCCACCAACTCCAATCAAATTTCATCCAAAATAGATAATCCTGTTCTAGATTGATATACAGCCCTATATACAGTGAGGGAAAAAAAGTATTTGATCCCCTGCTGATTTTGTACGTTTGCCCACTGACAAAGACATGATCAGTCTGTAATTTTAATGGTAGGTTTATTTGAACAGTGAGAGACAGAATAACCAAAAAAAATCCAGAAAAACGCATGTCAGAAACGTTATAAATTGATTTGCATTTTAATGAGGGAAATAAGTATTTGACCCCTCTGCAAAACATGACTTAGTACTTGGTGGCAAAACCCTTGTTGGCAATCACAGAGGTCAGACGTTTCTTGTAGTTGGCCACCGGGTTTGCACACATCTCAGGAGGGAGTTTGTCCCACTCCTCTTCGCAGATCTTCTCCAAGTCATTAAGGTTTTGAGGCTGACGTTTGGCAACTCGAACCTTCAGCTCCCTCCACAGATTTTCTATGGGATTAAGGTCTGGAGACTGGCTAGGCAACTCCAGGACCTTAATGTGCTTCTTCTTGAGCCACTCCTTTGTTGCCTTGGCCGTGTGTTTTGGGTCATTGTTATGCTGGAATACCCATCCACGACCCATTTTCAATGCCCTGGCTGAGGGAAGGAGGTTCTCACCCAAGATTTGACGGTCCATCGTCCCTTTGATGTGGTGAAGTTGTCCTGTCCCCTTAGCAGAAAAACACCCCCAAAGCATAAAAAGATGAGAGAGGCCTGTAATTTTCATCATAGGTACACGTCAACTATGACAGACAAAATGAGGAAAAAAAATCCAGGAAATCACATTGTAGGATTTTTAATGAATTTATTTGCAAATTATGGTGGAAAATAAGTATATGGTCACCTACAAACAAGCAAGATTTCTGGCTCTCACAGACCTGTCACTTATTCTTTAAGAGGCTCCTCTGTCCTCCACTCGTTACCTGTATTAATGGCACCTGTTTGAACTTGTTATCAGTATAAAAGACACCTGTCCACAACCTCAAACAGTCACACTCCAAACTCCACTATGGCCAAGACCAAAGAGCTGTCAAAGGACACCAGAAACAAAATTGTAGACCTGCACCAGGCTGGGAAGACTGAATCTGCAATAGGTAAGCAGCTTGGTTTGAAGAAATCAACTGTGGGAGCAATTATTAGGAAATGGAAGACATACAAGACCACTGATAATCTCCCTCGATCTGGGGCTCCACGCAAGATCTCACCCCGTGGGGTCAAAATGATCACAAGAACGGTGAGCAAAAATCCCAGAACCACACGGGGGGACCTAGTGAATGACCTGCAGAGAGCTGGGACCAAAGTAACAAAGCCTACCATCAGTAACACACTACGCCGCCAGGGACTCAAATCCTGCAGTGCTAGACGTGTCCCCCTGCTTAAGCCAGTACATGTCCAGGCCCGTCTGAAGTTTGCTAGAGTGCATCCAGAAGCGGATTGGGAGAATGTCATATGGTCAGATGAAACCAAAATATAACTTTTTGGTAAAAACTCAACTCGTCGTGTTTGGAGGACAAAGAATGCTGAGTTGCATCCAAAGAACCAACTGTTGCCACCTTCTCACCAAGCTGCTTGGCGATGGTCTTGTAGCCCATTCCAGCCTTTGGTCTTGGCCATGGTGGAGAGTTTGGAATCTGATTGATAAGCTGTGGACAGGTGTCTTTTATACAGGTAACAATATGAGATTAGGAGCACTCCCTTTAAAAGTGTGCTCCTAATCTCAGCTCGTTACCTGTATAAAAGACACCTGGGAGCCAGAAATCTTTCTGATTGAGAGGGGGTCAAATACTTATTTCCCTCATTAAAATGCAAATCAATTTATAACATTTTTGACATGCGTTTTTCTGGATTTCTTTGTTGTTATTCTGTCTCTCACTGTTCAAATAAACCTACCATTAAAATTATAGACTGATCATTTCTTTGTCAGTGGGCAAACGTACAAAATCAGCAGGGGATCAAATACTTTTTTCCCTCACTGTATAATTTAGATGTCCTAGTCTACAGTATTAGCCTTATATTGAGCTAATTAATGATGGGTTATGCTTAATAAGCTTCTATGTTTATAGCCTCTGTCTCTTGCGCAATACGCAAGCACCTGTGCTCCGCTGGCCTCTCCTTAGCTCTTGGAGTCCCATGCAGGAAAAGCTAGACTAGAATAGCTTGCTGGACATTTCTTTTTAGCATTTCTTATACCAATAGACTATTCGAAGAGGGACGCAAGCTCTTTTTTTGCTGAATGTTAAATATTGCAGTCAATAGAACTCACAGGTAGTTTGAAAGAAGAGCAAACGCGCGATGGCGGTATGCTACAGCAGTTATTTATTCAGACCCATAACCAGATAAGTGAAAGCCTTCTGCATCTAATTCTAGTCCTATATTTTTCAAGGATATCATTAGAATGATGAAGATAAGGACAACGACACTTATTTCCTTTACCTGTTGAAAGCGAGGAAGGAATGAAGCAACAATAGAGAGAGAAAGAGGAGGTAGTCTAATAACATTAGGGGAAATATTATGAAAGGTATATATGCGTCAGCCCACTAATTAGTCTATACATATACTATTATATTTCAAAATTAAAATCAAATTCGCAAGCCTATACTTGTAACATTGTAGGCCGCATGTGCTGCAACAGAATAGCATGTTCTCTTATGCTTTATCATGGTTTGAATGATGTGCATAATTCCAGTCCATATAATACAGTATAATACAATACAGTACAGTAATACAGTTCACACTCAAAAAGATTAGCCTACTGGAGCTAGTTTCATTTATTTACCCAAGAGAGCATACA
>NW_028165830.1:0-15000 GCF_964263955.1 Coregonus lavaretus
TGCTGTCAGGATATCTGATCCCAGGTCTGGTGTAGACTCTAGACCTCCTCCCTGCTGTCAGGATATCTGATCCCAGGTCTGGTGTAGACTCTAGACCTCCCTGCTGTCAGGATATCTGATCCCAGGTCTGGTGTAGACTCTAGACCTCCTCCCTGCTGTCAGGATATCTGATCCCAGGTCTGGTGTAGACTCTAGACCTCCTCCCAGCTGTTGATGTTGTTGCCAGCAATCACACAACCTTACCTGAAGTGTTAAGCATTTGTTACTAAAAGCATTTGCCACCATTGAAGTTACAGAGACACAGAGAGAGAGAGAGAGAGAGAGAGAGAGAGAGAGAGAGAGAGAGAGAGAGAGAGAGGGAGACAGAGAGACAGAGAGACAGAGAGAGAGAGACAGAGAGAGAGAGAGAGAGAGAGAGAGAGAGAGAGAGAGAGGGAGACAGAGAGACAGAGAGACAGAGAGACAGAGAGAGAGAGACAGAGAGAGAGAGAGAGAGAGAGAGAGAGAGAGCCATGCAGGTTTATAGTGACTTAGTGACATCATGCAGGGTACAGAGAGGAGAACGGAGTGACAGGAGAGACCCGGAAGAAAGCCCAAGAGGAGAGAGGAGGAGAGAGCGAGGCGGTGAGAGAGGCGAGGAGGAGAGAGAGAGGCGGAGAGAGAGGAGGAGAAAGAGAGAGGAGGAGAGAGGGAGGCGGAGAGAGAGAGGAGGAGAGAGAGGCGGTGAGAGGGGATGGACGGAAGGAGGGCGTGGAGGAGAGAGGGATGGACGGAAGGAGGGCGTGAAAGCCAAATACCGGGCAGTCATGAATGGACCAGCGGCGAAGGCCAGACTGAGGAGGCTTCTGATTGGTGGAGATAGAGTGGACCAACCACAGCACAGAGGTGGGCCGGGGGAGGCATGCCAGTCAGCGGCACAGCCAACACACAGGGAAGGGAGAGGAGGGGAGGGATGGTGGACAGGGAGGGGATGGATGGTGGACAGGGAGGGGAGGGGAGGGATGGTGGACAGGGAGGGGATGAAAGGGGGGACAGGGAGGGGAGGGATGGGGGACAGGGAGGGGAGGGATGGGGGACAGGGAGGGGAGGGATGGGGGACAGGGAGGGGAGGGATGGGGGACAGGGAGGGGAGGGATGGGGGACAGGGAGGGGAGGGATGGGGGACAGGGAGGGGAGGGATGGGGGACAGGGAGGGGAGGGATGGGGGACAGGGAGGGGAGGGATGGGGGACAGGGAGGGGAGGGATGGGGGGACAGGGAGGGGAGGGATGGGGGACAGGGAGGGGAGGGATGGGGGGACAGGGAGGGGAGGGATGGTGGGACAGGAGGGGAGGGATGGGGGACAGGGAGGGGAGGGATGGGGGACAGGGAGGGGAGGGATGGAGGACAGGGAGGGGAGGGATGGGGGACAGGGAGGGGATGGATGGGGGACAGGGAGGGGAGGGATGGGGGGGACAGGGAGGGGATGGATGGGGGACAGGGAGGGGAGGGATGGGGGGGACAGGGAGGGGAGGGATGGAGGACAGGGAGGGGAGGGATGGGGGACAGGGAGGGGATGGATGGGGGACAGGGAGGGGAGGGATGGAGGGGAGGGATGGGGGGGACAGGGAGGGGAGGGATGGGGGACAGGGAGGGGAGGGATGGGGGACAGGAGGGGATGAAAGGGGGGACAGGGAGGGGACAGGGAGGGGAGGGGAGGGATGGGGGACAGGGAGGGGAGGGATGGGGGACAGGGAGGGGATGAAAGGGGGGACAGGGAGGGGACAGGGAGGGGAGGGATGGGGGACAGGGAGGGGAGGGATGGGGGGACAGGGAGGGGAGGGATGGGGGACAGGGAGGGGAGGGATGGGGGACAGGGAGGGGAGGGGAGGGATGGGGGGGACAGAGAGGGGAGGGATGGTGGACAGGGAGGGGAGGGATGGGGGGACAGGGAGGGGAGGGATGGGGGACAGGGAAGGGAGGGATGGGGGACAGGGAGGGGAGGGATGGGGGACAGGGAGGGGGAGGGATGGGGAACAGGGAGGGGAGGGATGGGGGACAGGGAGGGGAGGGATGGGGGACAGGGAGGGGAGGGATGGGGGACAGGGAGGGGATGGATGGGGGGACAGGGAGGGGAGGGATGGGGGACAGGGAGGGGAGGGATGGTGGGACAGGGAGGGGATGAAAGGGGGGGACAGGGAGGGGAGGGATGGGGGACAGGGAGGGGAGGGATGGGGGACAGGGAGGGGATGAAAGGGGGGACAGGGAGGGATGAAAGGGGGGACAGGGAGGGGAGGGATGGGGGACAGGGAGGGGAGGGATGGGGACAGGGAGGGGAGGGATGGGGGACAGGGAGGGGATGGATGGGGGGACAGGGAGGGGAGGGATGGGGGACAGGGAGGGGAGGGATGGTGGGACAGGGAGGGGATGAAAGGGGGGGGACAGGGAGGGGAGGGATGGGGGACAGGGAGGGGATGAAAGGGGGGACAGGGAGGGGAGGGATGGGGGACAGGGAGGGGAGGGATGGGGGGACAGGGAGGGGAGGGATGGGGGGACAGGGAGGGGAGGGATGGGGGGACAGGGAGGGGATGAAAGGGGGGACAGGGAGGGGAGGGATGGGGGACAGGGAGGGGATGAAAGGGGGGACAGGGAGGGGAGGGATGGAGAACAGGGAGGGGAGGGATGGGGGACAGGGAGGGGAGGGATGGGGGACAGGGAGGGGATGAAAGGGGGGACGGATGGGGGACAGGGAGGGGAGGGATGGGGGACAGGGAGGGGAGGGATGGGGGACAGGGAGGGGAGGGATGGGGGACAGGGAGGGGAGGGATGGTGGACAGGGAGGGGAGGGATGGTGGACAGGGAGGGGAGGGATGGGGGACAGGGAGGGGAGGGATGGAGAACAGGGAGGGGAGGGATGGGGGACAGGGAGGGGAGGGATGGGGGACAGGGAGGGGAGGGATGGTGGACAGGGAGGGGAGGGATGGTGGACAGGGAGGGGAGGGATGGGGGACAGGGAGGGGAGGGATGGTGGACAGGGAGGGGAGGGGAGGGATGGGGGACAGGGAGGGGAGGGATGGAGGACAGGGAGGGGAGGGATGGGGGACAGGGAGGGGATGGATGGGGGGACAGGGAGGGGAGGGATGGGGGGACAGGGAGGGGATGGATGGGGGACAGGAGGGGAGGGATGGGGGGACAGGGAGGGGAGGGATGGAGGACAGGGAGGGGAGGGATGGGGGACAGGGAGGGGATGGATGGGGGACAGGGAGGGGAGGGATGGGGGGGACAGGGAGGGGATGGATGGAGGACAGGGAGGGGAGGGATGGGGGACAGGGAGGGGAGGGATGGGGGACAGGGAGGGGAGGGATGGGGGACAGGAGGGGAGGGATGGGGGACAGGGAGGGGAGGGATGGGGGACAGGGAGGGGAGGGGAGGGATGGGGGACAGGGAGGGGAGGGATGGGGGACAGGGAGGGATGGGGGGACAGGGAGGAGGGATGGTGGACAGGGAGGGAGAGGAGGGGAGGGATGGGGGGACAGGGAGGGGAGGGATGGGGGACAGGGAGGGGAGGGATGGGGGACAGGGAGGGGAGGGATGGGGGACAGGGAGGGGAGGGATGGGGGACAGGGAGGGGATGAAAGGGGGGGACAGGGAGGGGAGGGATGGGGGACAGGGAGGGGGATGAAAGGGGGGACAGGGAGGGGATGAAAGGGGGGACAGGGAGGGGAGGGATGGGGGACAGGGAGGGGAGGGATGGTGGACAGGGAGGGGAGGGATGGGGGACAGGGAGGGGAGGGATGGGGGACAGGGAGGGGATGAAAGGGGGGACAGGGAGGGGAGGGATGGGGGGACAGGGAGGGGAGGATGGGGGACAGGGAGGGGATGAAAGGGGGGACAGGGAGGGGAGGGATGGTGGACAGGGAGGGGAGGGATGGAGGACAGGGAGGGGAGGGATGGGGGGACAGGGAGGGGAGGGATGGTGGGACAGGGAGGGGAGGGATGGGGGACAGGGAGGGGAGGGATGGGGGACAGGGAGGGGATGAAAGGGGGGACAGGGAGGGGATGAAAGGGGGGACAGGGAGGGGATGAAAGGGGGGACAGGGAGGGGAGGGATGGGGGACAGGGAGGGGAGGGATGGGGGACAGGGAGGGGAGGGATGGTGGACAGGGAGGGGATGAAAGGGGGGACAGGGAGGGAGAGGAGGGGACAGGGAGGGGATGAAAGGGGGGACAGGGAGGGGAGGGATGGGGGACAGGGAGGGGAGGGATGGGGGACAGGGAGGGGATGAAAGGGGGGACAGGGAGGGGAGGGATGGGGGACAGGGAGGGGAGGGATGGTGGACAGGGAGGGGAGGGATGGAGGACAGGGAGGGGAGGGATGGGGACAGGGAGGGGAGGGATGGAGGACAGGGAGGGGAGGGATGGGGGACAGGGAGGGGAGGGATGGGGGACAGGGAGGGGAGGGATGGGGGACAGGGAGGGGAGGGATGGTGGACAGGGAGGGGAGGGATGGGGGACAGGGAGGGGAGGGATGGGGGGACAGGGAGGGGAGGGATGGGGGACAGGGAGGGGAGGGATGGGGGACAGGGAGGGGATGGATGGGGGGGACAGGGAGGGGAGGGATGGGGGACAGGGAGGGGAGGGATGGGGGGACAGGGAGGGGAGGGATGGAGGACAGGGAGGGGAGGGATGGGGGACAGGGAGGGGAGGGATGGGGGACAGGGAGGGGAGGGATGGGGGGACAGGGAGGGGAGGGATGGGGGGACAGGGAGGGGAGGGATGGGGGGGACAGGGAGGGGATGAAAGGGGGGACAGAAAACAACCATGAAGCTAAACACATCAACCACAAGGAGCAGAGAGCAGAATGGGAATGATTAACCTAGGTAGTTACTAGTTATAGTTACAGTATAATGAATAACCTAGGTAGTTACTAGTTACTAGTTACAGTATAATGAATGACCTAGGTAGTTACTAGTTACAGTATAATGAATGACCTAGGTAGTTACTAGTTATAGTTACAGTATAATGAATAACCTAGGTAGTTACTAGTTACTAGTTACAGTATAATGAATGACCTAGGTAGTTACTAGTTACAGAATAATGAATGACCTAGGTAGTTACTAGTTACAGTATAATGAATGACCTAGGTAGTTACTAGTTACAGTATAATGAATGACCTAGGTAGTTACTAGTTACTAGTTACAGTATAATGAATAACCTAGGTAGTTACTAGTTACAGTATAATGAATGACCTAGGTAGTTACTAGTTACAGTATAATGAATGACCTAGGTAGTTACTAGTTACTAGTTACAGAATAATGAATGACCTAGGTAGTTACTAGTTACAGTATAATGAATAACCTAGGTAGTTACTAGTTATAGTTACAGTATAATGAATGACCTAGGTAGTTACTAGTTACAGAATAATGAATGACCTAGGTAGTTACTAGTTACAGTATAATGAATGACCTAGGTAGTTACTAGTTACAGTATAATGAATGACCTAGGTAGTTACTAGTTACTAGTTACAGTATAATGAATAACCTAGGTAGTTACTAGTTACAGTATAATGAATAACCTAGGTAGTTACTAGTTACAGTATAATGAATTACCTAGGTAGTTACTAGTTACAGTATAATGAATAACCTAGGTAGTTACTAGTTATAGTTACAGTATAATGAATGACCTAGGTAGTTACTAGTTACAGTATAATGAATGACCTAGGTAGTTACTAGTTACAGTATAATGAATGACCTAGGTAGTTACTAGTTACAGTATAATGAATAACCTAGGTAGTTACTAGTTACTAGTTACAGTATAATGAATGACCTAGGTAGTTACTAGTTACAGTATAATGAATAACCTAGGTAGTTACTAGTTATAGTTACAGTATAATGAATGACCTAGGTAGTTACTAGTTACAGAATAATGAATGACCTAGGTAGTTACTAGTTACAGAATAATGAATAACCTAGGTAGTTACTAGTTACAGTATAATGAATAACCTAGGTAGTTACTAGTTACAGTATAATGAATGACATAGGTAGTTACTAGTTACAGTTACAGTATAATGATTAACCTAGGTAGTTACTAGTTACAGTATAATGAATGACCTAGGTAGTTACTAGTTACAGAATAATGAATAACCTAGGTAGTTACTAGTTACAGTATAATGAATAACCTAGGTAGTTACTAGTTACAGTATAATGAATGACCTAGGTAGTTACTAGTTACAGTATAATGAATAACCTAGGTAGTTACTAGTTACTAGTTACAGTATAATGAATGACCTAGGTAGTTACTAGTTACAGTATAATGAATAACCTAGGTAGTTACTAGTTATAGTTACAGTATAATGAATAATCTAGGTAGTTACTAGTTACAGTATAATGAATAACATAGGTAGTTACTAGTTACAGTATAATGAACGACCTAGGTAGTTACTAGTTATAGTTACAGTATAATGAATAACCTAGGTAGTTACTAGTTATAGTTACAGTATAATGAATAACCTAGGTAGTTACTAGTTACTAGTTACAGTATAATGAATGACCTAGGTAGTTACTAGTTACAGTATAATGAATAACCTAGGTAGTTACTAGTTATAGTTACAGTATAATGAATAACCTAGGTAGTTACTAGTTACTAGTTACAGTATAATGAATAACCTAGGTAGTTACTAGTTATAGTTACAGTATAATGAATAACCTAGGTAGTTACTAGTTACTAGTTACAGTATAATGAATAACCTAGGTAGTTACTAGTTACTAGTTACAGTATAATGAATGACCTAGGTAGTTACTAGTTACAGTATAATGAATGACCTAGGTAGTTACTAGTTATAGTATAATGAATGACCTAGGTAGTTACTAGTTACAGAATAATGAATGACCTAGGTAGTTACTAGTTACAGTATAATGAATGACCTAGGTAGTTACTAGTTACAGTATAATGAATGACCTAGGTAGTTACTAGTTACAGTATAATGAATGACCTAGGTAGTTACTAGTTACAGTATAATGAATGACCTAGGTAGTTACTAGTTACAGTATAATGAATAACCTAGGTAGTTACTAGTTACAGTATAATGAATAACCTAGGTAGTTACTAGTTACAGTATAATGAATGACCTAGGTAGTTACTAGTTACAGAATAATGAATGACCTAGGTAGTTACTAGTTACAGAATAATGAATAACCTAGGTAGTTACTAGTTATAGTTACAGTATAATGAATGACCTAGGTAGTTACTAGTTACAGTATAATGAATGACCTAGGTAGTTACTAGTTACAGTATAATGAATGACCTAGGTAGTTACTAGTTACAGTATAATGAATGACCTAGGTAGTTACTAGTTACAGTATAATGAATGACCTAGGTAGTTACTAGTTACAGTATAATGAATAACCTAGGTAGTTACTAGTTACAGTATAATGAATAACCTAGGTAGTTACTAGTTACAGTATAATGAATGACCTAGGTAGTTACTAGTTACTAGTTACAGTATAATGAATGACCTAGGTAGTTACTAGTTACAGTATAATGAATAACCTAGGTAGTTACTAGTTACAGAATAATGAATAACCTAGGTAGTTACTAGTTATAGTTACAGTATAATGAATGACCTAGGTAGTTACTAGTTACAGTATAATGAATGACCTAGGTAGTTACTAGTTACAGTATAATGAATAACCTAGGTAGTTACTAGTTATAGTTACAGTATAATGAATGACCTAGGTAGTTACTAGTTACTAGTTACAGTATAATGAATAACATAGGTAGTTACTAGTTACAGTATAATGAACGACCTAGGTAGTTACTAGTTATAGTTACAGTATAATGAATAACCTAGGTAGTTACTAGTTATAGTTACAGTATAATGAATAACCTAGGTAGTTACTAGTTACTAGTTACAGTATAATGAATGACCTAGGTAGTTACTAGTTACAGTATAATGAATAACCTAGGTAGTTACTAGTTACAGTATAATGAATGACCTAGGTAGTTACTAGTTATAGTTACAGTATAATGAATGACCTAGGTAGTTACTAGTTACTAGTTACAGTATAATGAATAACCTAGGTAGTTACTAGTTACTAGTTACAGTATAATGAATAACCTAGGTAGTTACTAGTTACAGTATAATGAATGACCTAGGTAGTTACTAGTTACAGTATAATGAATAACCTAGGTAGTTACTAGTTACAGTATAATGAATAACCTAGGTAGTTACTAGTTACAGTATAATGAATGACCTAGGTAGTTACTAGTTACAGTTACAGTATAATGAATGACCTAGGTAGTTACTAGTTACTAGTTACAGTATAATGAATAACCTAGGTAGTTACTAGTTACTAGTTACAGTATAATGAATAACCTAGGTAGTTACTAGTTACAGTATAATGAATGACCTAGGTAGTTACTAGTTACAGTATAATGAATAACCTAGGTAGTTACTAGTTACAGTATAATGAATAACCTAGGTAGTTACTAGTTACAGAATAATGAATGACCTAGGTAGTTACTAGTTACAGTATAATGAATGACCTAGGTAGTTACTAGTTACAGTATAATGAATGACCTAGGTAGTTACTAGTTATAGTATAATGAATGACCTAGGTAGTTACTAGTTACAGTATAATGAATGACCTAGGTAGTTACTAGTTACAGTTACAGTATAATGATTAACCTAGGTAGTTACTAGTTACAGTATAATGAATAACCTAGGTAGTTACTAGTTATAGTTACAGTATAATGAATGACCTAGGTAGTTACTAGTTACAGTATAATGAATGACCTAGGTAGTTACTAGTTACAGTATAATGAATAACCTAGGTAGTTACTAGTTATAGTTACAGTATAATGAATGACCTAGGTAGTTACTAGTTACAGTATAATGAATAACCTAGGTAGTTACTAGTTACAGTATAATGAATAACCTAGGTAGTTACTAGTTACAGTATAATGAATGACCTAGGTAGTTACTAGTTACAGTATAATGAATAACCTAGGTAGTTACTAGTTACAGTATAATGAATGACCTAGGTAGTTACTAGTTACAGTATAATGAATAACCTAGGTAGTTACTAGTTATAGTTACAGTATAATGAATGACCTAGGTAGTTACTAGTTACTAGTTACAGTATAATGAATAACATAGGTAGTTACTAGTTACAGTATAATGAACGACCTAGGTAGTTACTAGTTATAGTTACAGTATAATGAATAACCTAGGTAGTTACTAGTTATAGTTACAGTATAATGAATAACCTAGGTAGTTACTAGTTACTAGTTACAGTATAATGAATGACCTAGGTAGTTACTAGTTATAGTTACAGTATAATGAATAACCTAGGTAGTTACTAGTTATAGTTACAGTATAATGAATAACCTAGGTAGTTACTAGTTACTAGTTACAGTATAATGAATGACCTAGGTAGTTACTAGTTACAGAATAATGAATGACCTAGGTAGTTACTAGTTACAGAATAATGAATAACCTAGGTAGTTACTAGTTATAGTTACAGTATAATGAATGACCTAGGTAGTTACTAGTTACAGTATAATGAATGACCTAGGTAGTTACTAGTTACAGTATAATGAATGACCTAGGTAGTTACTAGTTACAGTATAATGAATGACCTAGGTAGTTACTAGTTACAGTATAATGAATGACCTAGGTAGTTACTAGTTACAGTATAATGAATAACCTAGGTAGTTACTAGTTACAGTATAATGAATAACCTAGGTAGTTACTAGTTACAGTATAATGAATGACCTAGGTAGTTACTAGTTACTAGTTACAGTATAATGAATAACCTAGGTAGTTACTAGTTACAGAATAATGAATAACCTAGGTATTTACTAGTTATAGTTACAGTATAATGAATGACCTAGGTAGTTACTAGTTACAGTATAATGAATGACCTAGGTAGTTACTAGTTACAGTATAATGAATAACCTAGGTAGTTACTAGTTATAGTTACAGTATAATGAATGACCTAGGTAGTTACTAGTTACTAGTTACAGTATAATGAATAACATAGGTAGTTACTAGTTACAGTATAATGAACGACCTAGGTAGTTACTAGTTATAGTTACAGTATAATGAATAACCTAGGTAGTTACTAGTTATAGTTACAGTATAATGAATAACCTAGGTAGTTACTAGTTACTAGTTACAGTATAATGAATGACCTAGGTAGTTACTAGTTACAGTATAATGAATAACCTAGGTAGTTACTAGTTACAGTATAATGAATGACCTAGGTAGTTACTAGTTACAGTATAATGAATAACCTAGGTAGCTACTAGTTATAGTTACAGTATAATGAATGACCTAGGTAGTTACTAGTTACTAGTTACAGTATAATGAATAACCTAGGTAGTTACTAGTTACTAGTTACAGTATAATGAATAACCTAGGTAGTTACTAGTTACAGTATAATGAATAACCTAGGTAGTTACTAGTTACAGAATAATGAATGACCTAGGTAGTTACTAGTTACAGTATAATGAATGACCTAGGTAGTTACTAGTTACAGTATAATGAATGACCTAGGTAGTTACTAGTTACAGTATAATGAATGACCTAGGTAGTTACTAGTTACAGTATAATGAATGACCTAGGTAGTTACTAGTTACAGTTACAGTATAATGATTAACCTAGGTAGTTACTAGTTACAGTATAATGAATAACCTAGGTAGTTACTAGTTATAGTTACAGTATAATGAATGACCTAGGTAGTTACTAGTTACAGTATAATGAATGACCTAGGTAGTTACTAGTTACAGTATAATGAATAACCTAGGTAGTTACTAGTTACAGTATAATGAATGACCTAGGTAGTTACTAGTTACAGTTACAGTATAATGAATGACCTAGGTAGTTACTAGTTACTAGTTACAGTATAATGAATAACCTAGGTAGTTACTAGTTACTAGTTACAGTATAATGAATAACCTAGGTAGTTACTAGTTACAGTATAATGAATGACCTAGGTAGTTACTAGTTACAGTATAATGAATAACCTAGGTAGTTACTAGTTACAGTATAATGAATAACCTAGGTAGTTACTAGTTACAGAATAATGAATGACCTAGGTAGTTACTAGTTACAGTATAATGAATGACCTAGGTAGTTACTAGTTACAGTATAATGAATGACCTAGGTAGTTACTAGTTACAGTATAATGAATGACCTAGGTAGTTACTAGTTACAGTATAATGAATGACCTAGGTAGTTACTAGTTACAGTTACAGTATAATGATTAACCTAGGTAGTTACTAGTTACAGTATAATGAATAACCTAGGTAGTTACTAGTTATAGTTACAGTATAATGAATGACCTAGGTAGTTACTAGTTACAGTATAATGAATGACCTAGGTAGTTACTAGTTACAGTATAATGAATAACCTAGGTAGTTACTAGTTATAGTTACAGTATAATGAATGACCTAGGTAGTTACTAGTTACAGTATAATGAATAACCTAGGTAGTTACTAGTTACAGTATAATGAATAACCTAGGTAGTTACTAGTTACAGTATAATGAATGACCTAGGTAGTTACTAGTTACAGTATAATGAATAACCTAGGTAGTTACTAGTTACAGTATAATGAATGACCTAGGTAGTTACTAGTTACAGTATAATGAATAACCTAGGTAGTTACTAGTTATAGTTACAGTATAATGAATGACCTAGGTAGTTACTAGTTACTAGTTACAGTATAATGAATAACATAGGTAGTTACTAGTTACAGTATAATGAACGACCTAGGTAGTTACTAGTTATAGTTACAGTATAATGAATAACCTAGGTAGTTACTAGTTATAGTTACAGTATAATGAATAACCTAGGTAGTTACTAGTTACTAGTTACAGTATAATGAATGACCTAGGTAGTTACTAGTTATAGTTACAGTATAATGAATAACCTAGGTAGTTACTAGTTATAGTTACAGTATAATGAATAACCTAGGTAGTTACTAGTTACTAGTTACAGTATAATGAATGACCTAGGTAGTTACTAGTTACAGTATAATGAATGACCTAGGTAGTTACTAGTTATAGTTACAGTATAATGAATGACCTAGGTAGTTACTAGTTACAGTATAATGAATGACCTAGGTAGCTACTAGTTACTAGTTACAGTATAATGAATGACCTAGGTAGTTACTAGTTATAGTTACAGTATAATGAATGACCTAGGTAGTTACTAGTTACAGTATAATGAATGACCTAGGTAGCTACTAGTTACTAGTTACAGTATAATGAATAACCTAGGTAGTTACTAGTTATAGTTACAGTATAATGAATGACCTAGGTAGTTACTAGTTACTAGTTACAGTATAATGAATGACCTAGGTAGTTACTAGTTACAGTATAATAAATAACCTAGGTAGTTACTAGTTATAGTTACAGTATAATGAATGACCTAGGTAGTTACTAGTTACAGAATAATGAATGACCTAGGTAGTTACTAGTTATAGTTACAGTATAATGAATGACCTAGGTAGTTACTAGTTACAGTATAATGAATGACCTAGGTAGCTACTAGTTACAGAATAATGAATGACCTAGGTAGTTACTAGTTACAGTATAATGAATGACCTAGGTAGCTACTAGTTACTAGTTACAGTATAATGAATAACCTAGGTAGTTACTAGTTATAGTTACAGTATAATGAATGACCTAGGTAGTTACTAGTTACTAGTTACAGTATAATGAATGACCTAGGTAGTTACTAGTTACAGTATAATGAATAACCTAGGTAGTTACTAGTTATAGTTACAGTATAATGAATGACCTAGGTAGTTACTAGTTACAGTATAATGAATGACCTAGGTAGTTACTAGTTACAGAATAATGAATGACCTAGGTAGTTACTAGTTACAGTATAATGAATGACCTAGGTAGTTACTAGTTACAGAATAATGAATGACCTAGGTAGTTACTAGTTACAGTATAATGAATGACCTAGGTAGTTACTAGTTACAGTATAATGAATGACCTAGGTAGTTACTAGTTACAGTATAATGAATGACCTAGGTAGTTACTAGTTACAGTATAATGAATGACCTAGGTAGTTACTAGTTACAGTATAATGAATGACCTAGGTAGTTACTAGTTACAGTATAATGAATGACCTAGGTAGTTACTAGTTACAGTATAATGAATGACCTAGGTAGTTACTAGTTACAGTATAATGAATGACCTAGGTAGTTACTAGTTACAGTATAATGAATGACCTAGGTAGTTACTAGTTACAGTATAATGAATGACCTAGGTAGTTACTAGTTACAGTATAATGAATGACCTAGGTAGTTACTAGTTACAGTATAATGAATGACCTAGGTAGTTACTAGTTACAGTATAATGAATGACCTAGGTAGTTATACTATGAGGGTTGGTAGTAGCAACATTTACTATGAAACAAAAATAAATTATATAAAGAATGATAGTAAAAAGCTTTGGAGCAACAAACACTGACACTACACATCCAAGTATATCTGACCAAATTATGAAAGACAAGCATTGTACTTTTGAATTCCGTTAAGTCAGTGTGGAAGAGGTGAAATCATTATTGTCTATCAACAATGACAAGCCACTGGGGTCTGACAACTTGGATGGAAAATTACTGAGGATAATAGACGATTTATTTTGCCACTCCTATTTGCCATATCTTTAATTTAAGCCTACTAGAAAGTGTGTGCCCTCAGGCCTGGAGGGAAGCAAAAGTCATTCTGCTACCTAAGAATAGTAAAGCCCCCTTTACTGGCTCAAATAGCCGACCAATCAGCCTGTTACCAGTAAACTTTTGGAAAAATTGTGTTTGACCAGATACAATGCTATTTTACAGTAAACAAATTGACAACAGACTTTCAGCAGGGAAGGGCATTCAACAAGCACAGCAAATGACTTATGAGAAATTGATGATCAAAATATTGTGGGGGCGTTTTGTTAAACTTCAGTGCGGCTTTTCACATTATCGATCATAGTCTGCTTCTGGAAAAACGTATGTGTTATGGCTTTACACCCCCTGCTATATTGTGGATAAAGAGTTACCTGTCTAACAGAACACAGAGGGTGTTCTTTAATGGGAGCCTCTCCAACATAATCCAGGTAGAATCAGGAATTCCCCAGGGCAGCTGTCTAGGCCCCTTACATTATTCAATCTTTACTAACGTCATGCCACTGGCTTTGAGTGAAGACAATGTGTCTTCGTATGCGGATGACTCAACACTATACACGTCAGCTACCACAGCGACTGAAATGACAGCAACACTTAACAAAGAGCTGCAGTTAGTTTCAGAGTGGGTGGAAAGGAATAAGTTAGTCCTAAATATTTCTAAAACTAAAAGTATTGTATTTGGGACAAATCATTCACTGAACCCTAAACTTAAACTAAATATTGTAATGAATAATGTGGAAATGGAGCAAGTCGAGGTGACTAAAGTCCTTGGAGTAACCCTGGATTGTAAACTGTCATGGTCAAAACATACTTATACAACAGTAGCTAAGATGGGGAGAGGTCTGTCCATAATAAAGCGCTACTCTGCCTTCTTAACAACACTATCAACAAGGCAGGTCCTACAGGCCCTAGTTTTGTCACACCTGGACTACTGTTCAGTCGTGTGGTCAGGTGCCACAAAAAGGGACTTAGGAAAATTACAATTGGCTCAGAACAGGGCAGCACGGCTGGCCCTTAAAAGTACACGGAGAGCTAACATGAATGATATTTATGTCAATCTCTCATGGCTCAAAGTGGAAGAGAGATTGACTTCATCACTACTTGTTTTTGTACGTGTTGACAAGCTGAATGTACTGAGCTGTCTGTTTTAAACTACTAGCACACAGCTCAGACACCCATGCATACCCCACAAGACATGCCACCAGAGGTCTCTTCACAATCCCCAAGTCCAGAACAGACTATGGGAGGTGCACAGTACTACATAGAGCCATGACTTCATGGAACTCTATTCCACATCAGGTAACTGATGCAAGCAGTAGAATAAGATTTTTA
>NW_028165830.1:20000-29336 GCF_964263955.1 Coregonus lavaretus
AGCCAACAGGCTGTACCCTGACAGTTTTAGACAGTAGCCAACAGGCTGTACCCTGACAGTTTTAGACAGTAGCCAACAGGCTGTATCCTGACAGTTTTAGACAGTAGCCAACAGGCTGTATCCTGACAGTTTTAGACAGTAGCCAACAGGCTGTATCCTGACAGTTTTAGACAGTAGCCAACAGGCTGTATCCTGACAGTTTTAGACAGTAGCCAACAGGCTGTATCCTGACAGTTTTAGACAGTAGCCAACAGGCTGTATCCTGACAGTTTTAGACAGTAGCCAACAGGCTGTATCCTGACAGTTTTAGACAGTAGCCAACAGGCTGTATCCTGACAGTTTTAGACAGTAGCCAACAGGCTGTATCCTGACAGTTTTAGACAGTAGCCAACAGGCTGTACCCTGACAGTTTTAGACAGTAGCCAACAGGCTGTACCCTGACAGTTTTAGACAGTAGCCAACAGGCTGTATCCTGACAGTTTTAGACAGTAGCCAACAGGCTGTATCCTGACAGTTTTAGACAGTAGCCAACAGGCTGTACCCTGACAGTTTTAGACAGTAGCCAACAGGCTGTACCCTGACAGTTTTAGACAGTAGCCAACAGGCTGTATCCTGACAGTTTTAGACAGTAGCCAACAGGCTGTATCCTGACAGTTTTAGACAGTAGCCAACAGGCTGTACCCTGACAGTTTTAGACAGTAGCCAACAGGCTGTATCCTGACAGTTTTAGACAGTAGCCAACAGGCTGTATCCTGACAGTTTTAGACAGTAGCCAACAGGCTGTACCCTGACAGTTTTAGACAGTAGCCAACAGGCTGTATCCTGACAGTTTTAGACAGTAGCCAACAGGCTGTATCCTGACAGTTTTAGACAGTAGCCAACAGGCTGTACCCTGACAGTTTTAGACAGTAGCCAACAGGCTGTATCCTGACAGTTTTAGACAGTAGCCAACAGGCTGTATCCTGACAGTTTTAGACAGTAGCCAACAGGCTGTACCCTGACAGTTTTAGACAGTAGCCAACAGGCTGTATCCTGACAGTTTTAGACAGTAGCCAACAGGCTGTATCCTGACAGTTTTAGACAGTAGCCAACAGGCTGTATCCTGACAGTTTTAGACAGTAGCCAACAGGCTGTATCCTGACAGTTTTAGACAGTAGCCAACAGGCTGTATCCCTGACAGTTTTAGACAGTAGCCAACAGGCTGTATCCTGACAGTTTTAGACAGTAGCCAACAGGCTGTATCCTGACAGTTTTAGACAGTAGCCAACAGGCTGTACCCTGACAGTTTTAGACAGTAGCCAACAGGCTGTATCCTGACAGTTTTAGACAGTAGCCAACAGGCTGTATCCTGACAGTTTTAGACAGTAGCCAACAGGCTGTATCCTGACAGTTTTAGACAGTAGCCAACAGGCTGTATCCTGACAGTTTTAGACAGTAGCCAACAGGCTGTATCCTGACAGTTTTAGACAGTAGCCAACAGGCTGTATCCTGACAGTTTTAGACAGTAGCCAACAGGCTGTATCCTGACAGTTTTAGACAGTAGCCAACAGGCTGTATCCTGACAGTTTTAGACAGTAGCCAACAGGCTGTATCCTGACAGTTTTAGACAGTAGCCAACAGGCTGTATCCTGACAGTTTTAGACAGTAGCCAACAGGCTGTATCCTGACAGTTTTAGACAGTAGCCAACAGGCTGTACCTGACAGTTTTAGACAGTAGCCAACAGGCTGTATCCTGACAGTTTTAGACAGTAGCCAACAGGCTGTATCCTGACAGTTTTAGACAGTAGCCAACAGGCTGTATCCTGACAGTTTTAGACAGTAGCCAACAGGCTGTATCCTGACAGTTTTAGACAGTAGCCAACAGGCTGTATCCTGACAGTTTTAGACAGTAGCCAACAGGCTGTATCCTGACAGTTTTAGACAGTAGCCAACAGGCTGTATCCTGACAGTTTTAGACAGTAGCCAACAGGCTGTATCCTGACAGTTTTAGACAGTAGCCAACAGGCTGTATCCTGACAGTTTTAGACAGTAGCCAACAGGCTGTATCCTGACAGTTTTAGACAGTAGCCAACAGGCTGTATCCTGACAGTTTTAGACAGTAGCCAACAGGCTGTATCCCTGACAGTTTTAGGACAGTAGCCAACAGGCTGTATCCTGACAGTTTTAGACAGTAGCCAACAGGCTGTATCCTGACAGTTTTAGACAGTAGCCAACAGGCTGTATCCTGACAGTTTTAGACAGTAGCCAACAGGCTGTACCCTGACAGTTTTAGACAGTAGCCAACAGGCTGTATCCTGACAGTTTTAGACAGTAGCCAACAGGCTGTATCCTGACAGTTTTAGACAGTAGCCAACAGGCTGTATCCTGACAGTTTTAGACAGTAGCCAACAGGCTGTATCCTGACAGTTTTAGACAGTAGCCAACAGGCTGTATCCTGACAGTTTTAGACAGTAGCCAACAGGCTGTATCCTGACAGTTTAGACAGTAGCCAACAGGCTGTTCCTGACAGTTTTAGACAGTAGCCAACAGCTGTATCCTGACAGTTTTAGACAGTAGCCAACAGGCTGTATCCTGACAGTTTTAGACAGTAGCCAACAGGCTGTATCCTGACAGTTTTAGACAGTAGCCAACAGGCTGTATCCTGACAGTTTTAGACAGTAGCCAAGCAGGCTGTATCCTGACAGTTTTAGACAGTAGCCAACAGGCTGTATCCTGACAGTTTTAGACAGTAGCCAACAGGCTGTATCCCTGACAGTTTTAGACAGTAGCCAACAGGCTGTATCCCTGACAGTTTTAGACAGTAGCCAACAGGCTGTATCCTGACAGTTTAGACAGTAGCCAACAGGCTGTATCCTGACAGTTTTAGACAGTAGCCAACAGGCTGTACCCTGACAGTTTTAGACAGTAGCCAACAGGCTGTATCCTGACAGTTTTAGACAGTAGCCAACAGGCTGTATCCTGACAGTTTTAGACAGTAGCCAACAGGCTGTATCCCTGACAGTTTTAGACAGTAGCCAACAGGCTGTACCTGACAGTTTTAGACAGTAGCCAACAGGCTGTATCCTGACAGTTTTAGACAGTAGCCAACAGGCTGTACCCTGACAGTTTTAGACAGTAGCCAACAGGCTGTACCTGACAGTTTTAGACAGTAGCCAACAGGCTGTATCCTGACAGTTTTAGACAGTAGCCAACAGGCTGTATCCTGACAGTTTTAGACAGTAGCCAACAGGCTGTATCCTGACAGTTTTAGACAGTAGCCAACAGGCTGTACCCTGACAGTTTTAGACAGTAGCCAACAGGCTGTACCCTGACAGTTTTAGACAGTAGCCAACAGGCTGTATCCTGACAGTTTTAGACAGTAGCCAACAGGCTGTACCCTGACAGTTTTAGACAGTAGCCAACAGGCTGTATCCTGACAGTTTTAGACAGTAGCCAACAGGCTGTATCCTGACAGTTTTAGACAGTAGCCAACAGGCTGTATCCCTGACAGTTTTAGACAGTAGCCAACAGGCTGTATCCTGACAGTTTTAGACAGTAGCCAACAGGCTGTATCCTGACAGTTTTAGACAGTAGCCAACAGGCTGTATCCTGACAGTTTTAGACAGTAGCCAACAGGCTGTACCCTGACAGTTTTAGACAGTAGCCAACAGGCTGTATCCTGACAGTTTTAGACAGTAGCCAACAGGCTGTACCCTGACAGTTTTAGACAGTAGCCAACAGGCTGTACTCCTGACAGTTTTAGACAGTAGCCAACAGGCTGTATCCTGACAGTTTTAGACAGTAGCCAACAGGCTGTATCCTGACAGTTTTAGACAGTAGCCAACAGGCTGTACCCTGACAGTTTTAGACAGTAGCCAACAGGCTGTACCCTGACAGTTTTAGACAGTAGCCAACAGGCTGTATCCTGACAGTTTTAGACAGTAGCCAACAGGCTGTATCCTGACAGTTTTAGACAGTAGCCAACAGGCTGTATCCTGACAGTTTTAGACAGTAGCCAACAGGCTGTATCCTGACAGTTTTAGACAGTAGCCAACAGGCTGTATCCTGACAGTTTTAGACAGTAGCCAACAGGCTGTATCCTGACAGTTTTAGACAGTAGCCAACAGGCTGTATCCTGACAGTTTTAGACAGTAGCCAACAGGCTGTATCCTGACAGTTTTAGACAGTAGCCAACAGGCTGTATCCCTGACAGTTTTAGACAGTAGCCAACAGGCTGTATCCTGACAGTTTTAGACAGTAGCCAACAGGCTGTATCCTGACAGTTTTAGACAGTAGCCAACAGGCTGTATCCTGACAGTTTTAGACAGTAGCCAACAGGCTGTATCCTGACAGTTTTAGACAGTAGCCAACAGGCTGTACCCTGACAGTTTTAGACAGTAGCCAACAGGCTGTATCCCTGACAGTTTTAGACAGTAGCCAACAGGCTGTACCTGACAGTTTTAGACAGTAGCCAACAGGCTGTACCCTGACAGTTTTAGACAGTAGCCAACAGGCTGTATCCTGACAGTTTTAGACAGTAGCCAACAGGCTGTATCCCTGACAGTTTTAGACAGTAGCCAACAGGCTGTATCCTGACAGTTTTAGACAGTAGCCAACAGGCTGTATCCCTGACAGTTTTAGACAGTAGCCAACAGGCTGTATCCTGACAGTTTTAGACAGTAGCCAACAGGCTGTATCCTGACAGTTTTAGACAGTAGCCAACAGGCTGTATCCTGACAGTTTTAGACAGTAGCCAACAGGCTGTATCCTGACAGTTTTAGACAGTAGCCAACAGGCTGTACCCTGACAGTTTTAGACAGTAGCCAACAGGCTGTATCCTGACAGTTTTAGACAGTAGCCAACAGGCTGTATCCTGACAGTTTTAGACAGTAGCCAACAGGCTGTATCCTGACAGTTTTAGACAGTAGCCAACAGGCTGTATCCTGACAGTTTTAGACAGTAGCCAACAGGCTGTATCCTGACAGTTTTAGACAGTAGCCAACAGGCTGTATCCTGACAGTTTTAGACAGTAGCCAACAGGCTGTATCCTGACAGTTTTAGACAGTAGCCAACAGGCTGTATCCTGACAGTTTTAGACAGTAGCCAACAGGCTGTATCCTGACAGTTTTAGACAGTAGCCAACAGGCTGTATCCCTGACAGTTTTAGACAGTAGCCAACAGGCTGTATCCTGACAGTTTTAGACAGTAGCCAACAGGCTGTATCCTGACAGTTTTAGACAGTAGCCAACAGGCTGTATCCTGACAGTTTTAGACAGTAGCCAACAGGCTGTATCCTGACAGTTTTAGACAGTAGCCAACAGGCTGTATCCCTGACAGTTTTAGACAGTAGCCAACAGGCTGTATCCTGACAGTTTTAGACAGTAGCCAACAGGCTGTATCCTGACAGTTTTAGACAGTAGCCAACAGGCTGTATCCTGACAGTTTTAGACAGTAGCCAACAGGCTGTATCCTGACAGTTTTAGACAGTAGCCAACAGGCTGTATCCTGACAGTTTTAGACAGTAGCCAACAGGCTGTATCCTGACAGTTTTAGACAGTAGCCAACAGGCTGTATCCTGACAGTTTTAGACAGTAGCCAACAGGCTGTATCCTGACAGTTTTAGACAGTAGCCAACAGGCTGTATCCTGACAGTTTTAGACAGTAGCCAACAGGCTGTATCCTGACAGTTTTAGACAGTAGCCAACAGGCTGTATCCTGACAGTTTTTAGACAGTAGCCAACAGGCTGTATCCTGACAGTTTTAGACAGTAGCCAACAGGCTGTATCCTGACAGTTTTAGACAGTAGCCAACAGGCTGTATCCTGACAGTTTTAGACAGTAGCCAACAGGCTGTATCCTGACAGTTTTAGACAGTAGCCAACAGGCTGTATCCTGACAGTTTTAGACAGTAGCCAACAGGCTGTATCCTGACAGTTTTAGACAGTAGCCAACAGGCTGTATCCTGACAGTTTTAGACAGTAGCCAACAGGCTGTATCCTGACAGTTTTAGACAGTAGCCAACAGGCTGTATCCTGACAGTTTTAGACAGTAGCCAACAGGCTGTATCCTGACAGTTTTAGACAGTAGCCAACAGGCTGTATCCTGACAGTTTTAGACAGTAGCCAACAGGCTGTATCCTGACAGTTTTAGACAGTAGCCAACAGGCTGTATCCTGACAGTTTTTAGACAGTAGCCAACAGGCTGTATCCTGACAGTTTTAGACAGTAGCCAACAGGCTGTATCCTGACAGTTTTAGACAGTAGCCAACAGGCTGTATCCTGACAGTTTTAGACAGTAGCCAACAGGCTGTATCCTGACAGTTTTAGACAGTAGCCAACAGGCTGTATCCTGACAGTTTTAGACAGTAGCCAACAGGCTGTATCCTGACAGTTTTAGACAGTAGCCAACAGGCTGTATCCTGACAGTTTTAGACAGTAGCCAACAGGCTGTATCCTGACAGTTTTAGACAGTAGCCAACAGCGTGTATCCTGACAGTTTTAGACAGTAGCCAACAGGCTGTATCCTGACAGTTTTAGACAGTAGCCAACAGGCTGTATCCTGACAGTTTTAGACAGTAGCCAACAGCTGTATCCTGACAGTTTTAGACAGTAGCCAACAGGCTGTATCCTGACAGTTTTAGACAGTAGCCAACAGGCTGTATCCTGACAGTTTTAGACAGTAGCCAACAGGCTGTATCCTGACAGTTTTAGACAGTAGCCAACAGGCTGTATCCTGACAGTTTTAGACAGTAGCCAACAGCTGTATCCTGACAGTTTTAGACAGTAGCCAACAGCTGTATCCTGACAGTTTTAGACAGTAGCCAACAGGCTGTATCCTGACAGTTTTAGACAGTAGCCAACAGGCTGTATCCTGACAGTTTTAGACAGTAGCCAACAGGCTGTATCCTGACAGTTTTAGACAGTAGCCAACAGGCTGTATCCTGACAGTTTTAGACAGTAGCCAACAGGCTGTATCCTGACAGTTTTAGACAGTAGCCAACAGGCTGTATCCTGACAGTTTTAGACAGTAGCCAACAGGCTGTATCCTGACAGTTTTAGACAGTAGCCAACAGGCTGTATCCTGACAGTTTTAGACAGTAGCCAACAGGCTGTATCCTGACAGTTTTAGACAGTAGCCAACAGCTGTATCCTGACAGTTTTAGACAGTAGCCAACAGGCTGTATCCTGACAGTTTTAGACAGTAGCCAACAGGCTGTATCCTGACAGTTTTAGACAGTAGCCAACAGGCTGTATCCTGACAGTTTTAGACAGTAGCCAACAGGCTGTATCCTGACAGTTTTAGACAGTAGCCAACAGGCTGTATCCTGACAGTTTTAGACAGTAGCCAACAGGCTGTATCCTGACAGTTTTAGACAGTAGCCAACAGCTGTATCCTGACAGTTTTAGACAGTAGCCAACAGGCTGTATCCTGACAGTTTTAGACAGTAGCCAACAGGCTGTATCCTGACAGTTTTAGACAGTAGCCAACAGGCTGTATCCCTGACAGTTTTAGACAGTAGCCAACAGGCTGTATCCTGACAGTTTTAGACAGTAGCCAACAGGCTGTATCCTGACAGTTTTAGACAGTAGCCAACAGGCTGTATCCTGACAGTTTTAGACAGTAGCCAACAGCTGTATCCTGACAGTTTTAGACAGTAGCCAACAGGCTGTATCCTGACAGTTTTAGACAGTAGCCAACAGGCTGTATCCTGACAGTTTTAGACAGTATCCAACAGGCTGTATCCTGACAGTTTTAGACAGTAGCCAACAGGCTGTATCCTGACAGTTTTAGACAGTAGCCAACAGGCTGTATCCTGACAGTTTTAGACAGTAGCCAACAGGCTGTATCCTGACAGTTTTAGACAGTAGCCAACAGGCTGTATCCTGACAGTTTTAGACAGTAGCCAACAGGCTGTATCCTGACAGTTTTAGACAGTAGCCAACAGGCTGTATCCTGACAGTTTTAGACAGTAGCCAACAGGCTGTATCCTGACAGTTTTAGACAGTAGCCAACAGGCTGTATCCTGACAGTTTTAGACAGTAGCCAACAGGCTGTATCCTGACAGTTTTAGACAGTAGCCAACAGGCTGTATCCTGACAGTTTTAGACAGTAGCCAACAGGCTGTATCCTGACAGTTTTAGACAGTAGCCAACAGGCTGTATCCTGACAGTTTTAGACAGTAGCCAACAGGCTGTATCCTGACAGTTTTAGACAGTAGCCAACAGGCTGTACCCTGACAGTTTTAGACAGTAGCCAACAGGCTGTATCCTGACAGTTTTAGACAGTAGCCAACAGGCTGTATCCTGACAGTTTTAGACAGTAGCCAACAGGCTGTATCCTGACAGTTTAGACAGTAGCCAACAGGCTGTATCCTGACAGTTTTAGACAGTAGCCAACAGGCTGTATCCTGACAGTTTTAGACAGTAGCCAACAGGCTGTATCCTGACAGTTTTAGACAGTAGCCAACAGGCTGTACCCTGACAGTTTTAGACAGTAGCCAACAGGCTGTATCCTGACAGTTTTAGACAGTAGCCAACAGGCTGTATCCTGACAGTTTTAGACAGTAGCCAACAGGCTGTATCCTGACAGTTTTAGACAGTAGCCAACAGGCTGTATCCTGACAGTTTTAGACAGTAGCCAACAGGCTGTATCCTGACAGTTTTAGACAGGTAGCCAACAGGCTGTATCCTGACAGTTTTAGACAGTAGCCAACAGCTGTATCCCTGACAGTTTTTAGACAGTAGCCAACAGGCTGTATCCTGACAGTTTTAGACAGTAGCAACAGGCTGTATCCCTGACAGTTTTAGACAGTAGCCAACAGGCTGTATCCTGACAGTTTTAGACAGTAGCCAACAGGCTGTATCCCTGACAGTTTTAGACAGTAGCCAACAGGCTGTACCCTGACAGTTTTAGACAGTAGCCAACTGGCTGTATCCTGACAGTTTTAGACAGTAGCCAACAGGCTGTACCTGACAGTTTTAGACAGTAGCCAACAGCTGTATCCTGACAGTTTTAGACAGTAGCCAACAGGCTGTATCCTGACAGTTTTTAGACAGTAGCCAACAGGCTGTATCCTGACAGTTTTAGACAGTAGCCAACAGGGCTGTATCCTGACAGTTTTAGACAGTAGCCAACAGCTGTATCCTGGACAGTTTTAGACAGTAGGCCAACAGCTGTAGTCGCTGACAGTTTTAGACAGTAGCCCAACAGTCTGTATCCTGACAGTTTTAGACAGTAGCCAATAGTCTGTATCCTGACAGTTTTTACAGGAGCCAACAGGCTGTTCCTGACAGTTTTAGACAGTAGCCAACAGCTGTATCCTGACAGTTTTAGACAGTAGCCAACAGGCTGTATCCTG
>NW_028165829.1:0-8147 GCF_964263955.1 Coregonus lavaretus
GTTGTATCACTTTAATTAGGGGTGAGCCGTAGGGCTCCTAGCGAGGGTGATGATGTGACGACGAGATGAAGAGAAGGTTGTTCATGTTTCAGCCAAATGGCACCCTATTCCCTTTGTAGTGCATTTCAATTGACCAGGACCCATAGAGTTTCCGATAGGGTTCTGGTCAAAAGTAGTGCACTATATAGGGAATAGGGTGCCATTTGGGATGTATTCATGTTTAAGACTATGCTCAAAGCTATATTTCCCACAAAGGCATTTGTCAAGCTTGATATGGTTGTCTCTCTGGCCCTTGGTCAAGCTTGATATGGTTCTCTCTGGCCCTTTGTCAAGCTTGATATGTTTCTCTCTGGCCTTTTGTCAAGCTTGATATGGTTGTCTCTCTGGCCCTTTGTCAAGCTTGATATGGTTGTCTCTTGCCCTTTGTCAAGCTTGATATGGTTGTCTCTTGCCCTTTGTCAAGCTTGATATGGTTCTCTCTGGCCCTTTGTCAAGCTTGATATGGTTCTCTTTGGCCCTTTGTCAAGATTGATATGGTTCTCTTTGGCCCTTTGTCAAGCTTGATATGGATCTCTCTGGCCCTTTGTCAAGCTTGATATGGTTGTCTCTCTGGCACTTTGTCAAGCTTGATATGGTTGTCTCTCTGGCCCTTTTTCAAGTTTGATATGGATGTCTCTCTGGCCGTTTGTCAAGTTTGGTATGGTCGTCTCTCTGGCCCTTTGTTAAGCTTGATATGGATCTCTCTGGCCCTTTGTCAAGCTTGGTATGGTTCTCTCTGGCCCTTTGTTAAGCTTGATGTGATTCTCTCTGGCCCTTTGTCAAGCTTGATATGGTTCTCTCTGGCCCTTTGTCAAGCTTGATATGGTTCTCTCTGGCCCTTTTTCAAGTTTGATATGGTTGTCTCTCTGGCCCTTTGTTAAGTTTGATATGGTTGTCTCTCTGGCCCTTTGTTAAGCTTGATATGGTTCTCTCTGGCCCTTTGTCAAGCTTGATATGGTTCTCTCTGGCCCTTTGTCAAGCTTGATATGGTTCTCTCAGGCCCTTTGTCAAGATTGACATGGTTCTCTCTGGCCCTTTGTCAAGCTTGATATGGTTCTCTCTGGCCCTTTGTTAAGCTTGATATGGTTGTCTCTCTGGCCCTTTGTCAAGCTTGATATGGTTCTCTCTGGCCCTTTGTCAAGATTGATATGGTTCTCTCTGGCCCTTTGTTAAGCTTGATATGGTTGTCTCTCTGGCCCTTTGTCAAGCTTGATATGGTTCTCTCTGGCCCTTTGTTAAGCTTGATATGGTTGTCTCTCTGGCCCTTTGTCAAGCTTGATATGGTTCTCTCTGGCCCTTTGTCAAGATTGAAATGGTTCTCTCTAGCCCATTGTCAAGCTTGATATGGTTCTCTCTGATCCTTTGTCAAGCTTGATATGGTTCACTCTGAACCTTTTTCAAGCTTGATATGGTTCTCTCTGGCCCTTTGTTAAGATTAATATTGTAGTCTCTCTGGCCTTTGTCAAGCTTGATATGGTTCTCTCTGGCCCTTTGTCAAGATTGATATGGTTCTCTCTGGCCCATTGTCAAGGTTGATATGGTTCTCTCTGGTCCTATGTCAAGCTTGATATGGATCTCTCTGGCCCTTTGTCAAGGTTGTTATGGTTGTCTCTCTGGCCCGTTGTCAAGCTTGATATGGTTCTCTCTGGCCCTTTGTCAAGCTTGATATGGTTCTCTCAGGCCCTTTGTCAAGATTGACATGGTTCTCTCTGGCCCTTTGTCAAGCTTGATATGGTTCTCTCTGGCCCTTTGTTAAGCTTGATATGGTTGTCTCTCTGGCCCTTTGTCAAGCTTGATATGGTTCTCTCTGGCCCTTTGTCAAGATTGAAATGGTTCTCTCTAGCCCATTGTCAAGCTTGATATGGTTCTCTCTGATCCTTTGTCAAGCTTGATATGGTTCACTCTGAACCTTTTTCAAGCTTGATATGGTTCTCTCTGGCCCTTTGTTAAGATTAATATTGTAGTCTCTCTGGCCTTTGTCAAGCTTGATATGGTTCTCTCTGGCCCTTTGTCAAGATTGATATGGTTCTCTCTGGCCCATTGTCAAGGTTGATATGGTTCTCTCTGGTCCTATGTCAAGCTTGATATGGATCTCTCTGGCCCTTTGTCAAGGTTGTTATGGTTGTCTCTCTGGCCCGTTGTCAAGCTTGATATGGTTGTCTCTCTGGCCCTTTGTCCAGCTTGATATGGTTTCTCTCTGGCCCTTTGTTAAGTTTGATATGGTTCTCTCTGGCCCTTTGTCAAGATTGATATGGTTGTCTCTCTGGCACTTTGTCAAGTTTGATATGGTTGTCTCTCTGGCCCTTTGTCAAGCTTGATATGGTTCTCTCTGGCCCTTTGTCAAGTTTGATATAGTTGTATCGCTGGCCCTTAGTCAAACTTGATATGGTTCTCTCTGGCCCTTTGTTAAGTTTGATATGGTTGTCTCTCTGGCCCTTTGTCAAGCTTGATATGGTTCTCTCTGGCCCTTTGTCAAGCTTGATATGGTTCTCTCTGCCCCTTTGTCAAGCTTGATATGGTTGTCTCTCTGGCAATTTGTCAAGCTTGATATGGTTGTCTCTTGCCATTTGTCAAGCTTGATATGGTTCTCTCTGGCCCTTTGTCAAGCTTGATATGGTTGTCTCTCTGGCCCTTTTCCAAGTTTGATATGGATGTCTCTCTGGCCCTTTGTCAAGTTTGGTATGGTTGTCTCCTGGCCCTTTGTCAAGCTTGGTATGGTTCTCTCTGGCCATTTTTCAAGCTTGATATGGTTCTCTCTGGCCCTTTGTCAAGGTTGGTATGGTTGTCTCCTGGCCCTTTGTCAAGCTTGATATGGATCTCTCTGGCCATTTGTCAAGCTTGGTATGGTTCTCTCTGGCCCTTTGTTAAACTTGATATGGTTCTCTATGGCCCTTTGTCAAGCGTGATATGGTTCTCTCTGGCCATTTTTCAAGCTTGATATGGTTCTCTCTGGCCCTTTGTCAAGTTTGATATGGTTGTACCGCTGGCCCTTAGTCAAACTTGATATGGTTCTCTCTGGCCCTTTGTTAAGCTTGATATGGTTGTCTCTCTGGCCCTTTGTCAAGCTTGATATGGTTCTATCTGGCCCTTTGTCATGCTTGATATGGTTCTCTCTGGCCCTTTGTAAAGCTTGATATGGTTGTTTCTCTGGCAATTTTTCAAGCTTGATATGGTTGTCTCTTGCCATTTGTCAAGCTTGATATGGTTCTCTCTGGCCCTTTGTCAAGCTTGATATGGTTGTCTCTCTGGCACTTTGTCAAGCTTGATATGGTTGTCTCTCTGGCCCTTTTTCAAGTTTGATATGGATGTCTCTCTGACCCTTTGTCAAGTTTGGTATGGTTGTCTCTCTTGCCCTTTTTCAAGTTTGATATGGACGTCTCTCTGGCACTTTGTCAAGTTTGGTATGGTTGTCTCCTTGCCCTTTTTCAAGAGAGATATGGATGTCTCTCTGGCCCTTTGTCAAGTTTGGTATGGTTGTCTCTCTGTCCCTTTGACAAAATTGATATGGTTCTCTCTGGCCCTTTGTCAAGCTTGAAATGGTTCTCTCTGGCCCTTTGTCAAGCTTGATATGGTTGTCTCCTGGCCCTTTGTCAAGCTTGATATGGTTGTCTCTCTAGGCCAAACGAGGGCACTACGTTCATCCACCTCTGGCCTGCTAGCTCCCTACCTCTGCGGAAGCACAGTTCCCGCTCAGCCCAGTCAAAGCAGAGTCACTGACCACCTTCCGGAGACACTTGAAACCCTACCTCTTTAAGGAATACCTGGAATAGTATAATAGTAATCCTTCTACCCCCCCCCCCCCCCCCCCCTTTACTACCACCTGACTTATTTCACCTGCTAGCACTGACTTGTTTAAAGAAATGTACTTATTGTGATCGAGATGTAGTTGTCCCTGATTGCACTGACTTTGCTCACAGCTGCTTGTTTGAAGAAGTGTACTTACTGTGATCAAGATGTGGTTGTCCCATTGGCTATCCTAAGTTGAATGCACCAATTTGTAAGTCGCTCTGGATAAGAGCGTCTGCTAAATTACTTAAATGTAAATGTCTCTCTGGCCCTTTGTCAAGCTTGATGTGGTTGTCTCTCTGGCCCTTTGTCAAAGGGCAGCGGTGATACGATGAGCTTCATTGTGGTCTGATATCTAGAAGGTTTGTAGACGTATTGTTTTCCCCCATTTGTCGGTGTTAATATTTACGGAACTGTCATGCCAATCCGTGCCAAACTTATGAAGCGCTGGTTATTGTTTCTTTTGAAAAAAATTGCCGTTCACTTGTGCTAAGCCTTTTCATTTTTATTTTATTTCTTATATTTATTTGAGCAGGCACAACAAAAACACAAGTATCAGTACATTTGAGAAAAGATTTGTACCAGATTTAGCTAGGAGCTAATGTTCATCTGCAGTACCTGAACAAACAATTTTACTTCTAACATTCACATTATGGTTCAAAACATCACTTTGTTTCTAGTGTTTCCAGATTTATTAAACAATCTTGATCTAAATCAATCTTTAACAGAATCATCAACATTTGCATTCATTTAATTATTCATCAAATGATTAATCTTTATTATTAGGCGTTATAAAGGGCATTTAACCATCCTGCCACCAGCCAAAAACTCCAATCTCAGAACGGGGACAGCCACTACTTAACTGTTCATACACTATGATGTCTGGAGAAATGGGAATATAATGAACATTTTAGACAATTATTCAAAATCACAGCATGCTGAATGCACCTTGGCACGAAGCCAGGCCTCCGCAGACAGACAGAGACGGAGAGAGGGATGGGGGGAGGAAGGGGAAGGGGGAATCAGGGGGTGTGGGTGAAAGGGGGATGGAGGGATGGGGGAGGAGGGTAATTGGACTTATTGTCCTATTGTAAGAGTTAATGAAGTGATGTAATTTAAGGGATGGTTCTCTTATGTCCTAAAGGTAATATTTTAGTGCTTTATGTTTTTATTTTTCTTCCTTTTTTTACATGGAGATAATTGCAATAAATCAGCTATTACAAATATAAAAATGTGTTTTTAATAATTAAAATATGTATATAAAATGTGTGATTATGTTTATCACACTTATACTGTGTAACCTATATCTTAATTGAACTAATTACCATGATGTTATTGTGTAGCCTATTTCTTAATTGAACTAATAACCATGATGTTATTCTGTAGCTTTAATCTTAATTGAACTAATAACCGTGATGTTATTCTGTAGCCTATATCTTATTTGAACTAATAACCATAATGTTATTGCGTAAACAAAGAATGAGGGCTTTACAGTAAATTGTAATATTCTATTGCTATATTTAAGTAAGACAACAATATGACCATCTAACGGTGTGTTTGTCAGAGGACACCGCCAGAGAAGGAACAGACAGGACAGGGGGACAGAACTAGAAATACTGAAGATTGATGTGGGAGGAGAATACCTATCACTTGCCAATGACCATCTAATGGCTGATGTCATGTAGTATGTTTCTGTGTTAGGACTCACACACACGCAAGCACGCACGCACGCACACACACACACGCACGCACGCACGCACGCACGCGCACACACACACGCACACACACACACACGCGCACACACACACGCACACACACACACACACACACACACACACACACACACACACACACACACACACACACACACACACACACACACACACACACACACACACACACACACACACACACACACACACACACACAGACACACACAGACACACACAGACACACACAGACATACACTGGGCTGGGCCTGGGGGAGCCAGCTCTTTATAGAGGCTATAAAGGTTTACACAGCTCCCATCTCTTTGAATTTGGATTGACAGCCGCTTTCACAAATAAGTGAGTCTAACAGCCAAGGAGGGGACGAGGGAGAAACATTATAACGGCCATAATATCTTAGAAAGCCTTAGTTATGGACATGCCCTCGTCATAATAGTGATAGGAAAATAAAGACTTGTGGAAAATGAAGTGAGGTGTGAATAGCAATGATGATTGCCCTCCTTTCTTTCAAAGTCATATTTGTGAGGATTGTAATTTCTTGAGAACGGACGGAAGGCGGAGTTGAGAGACTGTCTCTCTATACTTGAGACTGGTGTGATTACCTTCGCCATGCTTGAACTCTCCTTGAACTTAGAATAACCATCACACAAGTGGGACATCAGCGGACATGGCTGTCTTCCCCTGCATCTGGTTATTTTAGCTCCAACTTGCTTCCTAATACAGCGATTACCCTGATATATATATATATAGGGGGCGAAGAGAGACTGTCACCCTTTAATCCCCTTTATGTATTAGTATAGAAATCAGCACGTTTACTGAACGACACCGAGAGAGACACCTGAATGAAATGTAATGCTTTTTCCATGCTATTTCCATGTCTTCATTTATTTGTGAAGTACTAATGCACTGTTTCACGTGGTTAACTGACTGTAATGGGTTAACCACCGAGGATGTGTTAATGACATATAACACAGCATAGATAGTGTCTTTTATAAAATGTAAATCGTGGACATTTTGACGGTAGATTTTCTCAAATTGCAACGTGAAACAAATGACTAAAACATATGTAAAAAAAAAAAAAGAAAAAAAAAAGAAAGACACTCCAATCATTCTCACCCTCATTGTAATATCTTAAGCATAACTAAAATGTACATATATTTATTTACATACATACATAATATAGACTTTATAATTACTTTAACTAATAGGACATTATATATGAATGTTTAGCCCATCCAGTCAAGGCACAGCTTCAGTGGGAGATGCAGAAACAGATGGACACCCTCTGCAAGACATTAGTGGAGGATATTGAACAACATCTTGGGCCCCTATAGCCAGTGAGTCCATGGTCAGAGGGCTAATGTGTAGCTGTTTTACCTACTTAAGTTGAATGTAAATCGCTCTGAGTAGCATCTGCTGAATGACTAAAATATTTTTTCATTTTTTGTAGAACAAATAAGTCAAATGTAAGTGTTATATGGTAACAGGGCAACAGGGCAACAGGGCAACAGGGCAACAGGGCAACAGGGCAACAAGGCAACAGGGCAACAGGGCAACAGGGCAACAGGGCAACAGGGCAACAGGGCAACAGGGCAACAGGGCAACAGGAAAACAGGGCAACAGGGCAACAGGGCAACAGGGCAACAGGGCAACAGGGCAACAGGGCAACAGGGCAACAGGGCAACAGGGCAACAAGGCAACAGGGCAACAGGGCAACAGGGCAACAGGGCAACAGGGCAACAGTAAACTGATTTAATATAATTCTTATTGTTCCTTCCCACACCACATTTTAAAACCCACTAACTAAATAACACTACATCTATATTCTGACTACGACTAGAGCACATGGAACAGGTATCTAGTCCTCCTTAAAAGAACAGATCTCAGTTCTCTTTAAAGTGAACTCTGGGTTAAAAAAAAAGAGGAAAGGATCTCAGTTCTCTTTGTATTCACACTGCCCTTGCCCTTGAATGAGGACTCAACTCACCGTATTCTTTAGGCCAGAGTCCTATTTGCATTCACATTGCTATGTTTAGAAAGGAACCAAGATATTTTCCCAACATTCACTCAATGCACTCTGGGTAAAAGTACAGGACAAGCCATTCCATCATATCGTGTTATCGGACGGCTAGATACAGTGTACACCTACTTACATTTTCGAAGCTAATAGATTTAATTTAGTTAATTCAAAGATGAGACATAATAATTGTAATCAGAAGACAATATTATCATGTAAATATTATTGGTAACAGAATAAAATAGCAGACGAATACTGCAGATTAAATAATGCTGTAGGCCTAATTGAAAATTGTACCACCCAATGTAGGCTACTGCCCCTTTAAGAGCTAGAATGGATTTTGTACCCTAAATTGTGATTCTCACCAAATATGTTGTTGTCTTGACAGGGAAACGGTGTTAGCAGTAGTCTAGGGTGGGGGGTTATGACAGGGAAACGGTGTTGCAGTAGTCTAGGGTGGGGGGTTATGACAGGGGAAACGGTGTTGCAGTAGTCTAGTGTGGGGGGTTATGACAGGGGAAACGGTGTTGCAGTAGTCCAGGGTGAGGGGTTATGTCAGGGGAAACGGTGTTGCAGT